>NC_056732.1:1049568906-1049868906 GCF_019279795.1 Protopterus annectens
CCACCTTCCCCTCGTCAATGGCCTTGGTGACTGTTTCAAAGAAATCGACCAGGTTTAAGAGGCAGGATCTGCCCTTAACAAAGCCGAACTGGGTAGGATCCAGTGTCTGTAGGTCCCCAATATCTTTATTTATGAGGTCCATGATGATCCTTTCCATAGCTTTGCAGACCAAGCTAGTCAGGCTTATGGGTCAATAGTTTCCAGGATCTGTTGAAGCACCACCTTTGTGGAGAGGGACCACTGTTGCTGTACGCCACTCTTTGGGTACATATCCTGTAGTAAGGCTGAGATTGAACAGTAGTTTTATGTTTGGGTTTAGCTCTTCTTGGAGTTCATGTAGGACACTGCCCGGGACACCGTCTGGTCCCATTGATGCTGTGTTTTTTGCTTTGGAGAGGGCGGCTCTTACCTGAGCATCTGAGATGTCAGGGGGGCAGCACTCTGTTGGGATAGATATTTGCCCTTTTGGTGGGGAGGGGGGGGGGAGTTTGCACTGAAGCTGTCAGCTAGGATGTTGGCAATGTCTGTGGGTTCGGTGTATTTTTTGTCATTTTGGACTAATTCTGAGCATATCTGGGAATTCCCACCAGGTTCCTAACATAACTAAAGAAAGCCTTGTGATTATCCTTAGTGTCCTGTGCAATTTTTCTCTCAAAGCTGGCCTTAGATGATTTTATGAGTGTCAATAGTTTTTTGCTAATACTGATCAGAGATGCCTTCCCTTTTTGGGATTTTGCTCTATCATGTAGTAGCTTCCTCCTTCTATTGTATAGTTTGTTTATGGCTGGGGTCCACCAGACAGAACGTCTGCCTTTGGAGGATTGGGTCTTGGTTTTATCTGGGATTGCATGATCCATGCATTCCTGAAGGTGTTCATTGAATGCGTTTATAAAGGATTCTGCGGTCTGGGCCGTATTTTCCACAGGCCAGGGGGCTTTGAAGGATTCCACCTCGGTTTTGAGGAGTGTGAAATTTGCTTTAGAGAAGTTTTTCACTGTGGTTTTCTGAGTAGGGGGTGGGGTTGGGATATGAATATCCAGTGAGATTAGTTTATGGTCTGATATTGCCAGTGAGGGATACACTTCTGGTCTGGAGCATAGAGTCCCCATGTTGGTGATGATCAGGTCCAGTATGTTTTCCCCTCTTGTGGGAGTGGTAACAAGTTGTTCCATAGCATTTGAGTTTATAAATTCTAGGAACCTTTGGGCTAGGGTGTTGGAGCTAGAGTAATGCTCCCGGTCTATGTTTGGGTAGTTGAAGTCACCCAATATAATGGTGTTTGGAGAGACCTTCATATTTTCCAGTGTTCTCAGGAAGGCCGAGTGGGGTTCCTGGGTTTGGGAGGGTGGTCTGTAGCAGGCTATAACCTGGAAGGCAGTTTTACCCACTGTTAGTTGCAATGGATAGTCTCTGATGCTTCGTGCTGTACCACCAACCTGGAGGTGTGAGTATCTTTGACGAATATTGATACTCCCCCTCCTTTTGTGGTTTGGTCCAAGTTTTGGGGCTTAAAAGCATTGTATGAGGTATAACCTGGTAGTGCTGGGGTGCTCTCGGGAGCCGTGAACCAGGTTTCTGTTACTGCACAGATATCAATGTTCTCCATGCTAAGGAGAGTTTTGAGTGTGTGCATCTTGAGGTTTAGACTTCTGGCGTTGAGTAGCATTACTCTTAGTTTCTTATCCCTTGTGATACCTATGGAGGTGGGTTTGTCTTTTGAGCCTTGCCTAAAAAAGGCACTATGGGGGTAGCAAGAGCCTTTGCCAATATCTGAAAGCCCAGGGGTGACAGGTGCAAGCCATCCCTAGCCAAGCATCGTGGCTTGTCAAGCATGTCATCCCAGGCTGACAGGCATTGGATCCCCTTTGAATGACACCAATACTTAAGCCAATTGTTGAAATTGATCATCTTGTCTTCATATTGTGGCATCATTCTTGGTGAGGGTAAGATGCTACTCAAGGTCAGGGTCATACCGGCCTGGGCTACATGCTCAGAGAGCTCCTCTATGTCTCTTTTCATGTAGTCCAGGGAGGTACGTCTCAGGTCATTCACACCAGCATGGACAATGACTGAGTCATATTTGTACTTGCCTTGGAGTGACCTGAGTGCTTGTGTTATGTGGCGGATCCTAGCGCCCGACAGGCAGCTCAGCGTGACCTTCTCCTTGTTCAGCCTGGTGAGTGGGACGTCAGTGTGCCTGATGATAGAGTCACCTAATACAAGTGTATCAGGTGTGTTGTTTAGCCTTAAGGGCTGTGACTGTTCAGCACACTGGCTTTGTGAGATATGTGTTGCACGTGTTTTGTTTTGGGGTAGCAGTTGCTTGGGTGTCTGCTTTGGAGGTCTCTGCTGCTTAGGCAGATTTTTATTTAGAGCCTCTGAGTATGTTATTGTGTGTTTATGTGTTTGGTTTGCTGTCGTGGTAGGTCTATGTGAGACTGGAATTGTAGCGAGTGTGGTTTCCTTCTCCTCCTGACTGGTTACGCCAGTACTGAGTTGAGAGAGCTTAGCCTCCAGTTTGGCTATATGGTTGCATCTCTCACATGTGTTGGAATTTGTTGGGAGCAGGAGAGGGTTGTCTGTGTACATGAGGCAGTTGTAACATTGCCTCAAGATTCCCAGATTCACCAGCTGGACCGGAGAGGAGATTGACAACTGACCTTCGGACATGCTAGAATGGTATTGGGAATTCCTTTATAATTGAAAAAAGGGCCAATGGGGAACAAGGTACTCAAGAGGAGTTTGTGAGGGTGTAGTACTTTTAATTTTTTAGTGCTGACTTAGTGAGCAAGTGCCAGGTAACTTAAATGCAATGTGTTACAGGTAACTTAAATGCAAAAATGACAAACAGTAACTTTCTTTCAAGTGAAACAGGGAAATAAGTACAGTAAGCAATGCAGATATCACTAGGGATCCACAGAAGCACTGAAAAGCCATGTTTTAGGTTGAATTAGTGTTTCAGGGAAATAACAAGCAAACAAACAACAAGCATACAAACAAAGCTAGATTCAGCAGGCCTGGATCTAGTCTATGCTACAGCAAACAATTTCAGTAAGAAACCGTTCAAATATGCAGGCACTATAAGCCTTTAACCAGAAATTCCCAGCTCAGAAGGGCAGAGTCCAGCCTCTCCTCCCACAAGATTGCAGACCATGAACCTTCTTAATGTAAAATAACTGGCCTGAAGCCCAAGTGCTTAAACCAGAACTAATACACTTTTAGAATAATAGACACTGAGCCCTCAATCAGGAGTTCCCAACTTAGAAGGATGTAAGCTACCTGTCCTGCCACCACAGTGCAGGCCACAAACCTTCCTAATGTAAAACAACTGGTCTGAAGCCCAAGTGCTTAATCCAAAAGACTTAGAATGATAGCTACACTTTAATCAAGTTACTACCAAGCAGTAATAAATACAATTGAATACTTTAAAGAATACCTGGATTAGTGCTCAGGTTATACAAACAAAGCTAGATTCAGCAGGCCTGGATCTAGTCTGTGCTACAGCAAACAAGGTGTACCAATTTCAGTAAGAAGCAGTTCAAATATGCAGGCACTATAAGCCTTTAACCAGAAATTCCCAGCTCAGAAGGGCAGAGTCCAGCCTCTCCTCCCACAAGAGTGCAGACCACAAACCCTCTTAATGTAAAATAACTGGCCTGAAGCCCAAGTGCTTAAACCAGAATTAATACACTTTTAGAATAACAGACATTGAGCCCTCAATCAGCAGTTCCCAACTTAGAAGGATGTAAGCTACCTGTTCTGCCACTACAGTGCAAACTACAAACCTTCTTAATGTAAAACAACTGGTCTGAAACCCAAGTGCTTAAACTAAAAGGCTTAGAATGAGTTACACCAAGCAGTAATAAATACAATTGAGTACTTTTAAGATGACACAAAAGCAAAATAAAGTAGGAAGAAACACAATTACAGTAAAAGCAGATACATTTTCTTTCCTTATTATTTCTTATTATATTCCTTATTATTTGCTGACAATCCTCTTCCTGCCTTACTTCCTGCTGTAAACCAACCATTTTATTTACTCTCTATCTCATAATTTGGACAGTTGTCATGTTTTATCCTTCCACTCCTGTGCCTTAAGACTACAGAGATCTTCCCATTACTTTTGTTTTGGTAGATTTCAATTTCCATCAGCTGCGTACTATTTGGCCTTTCAGCTTTATATCATGAGATACTGCTCATTTGACAAGGATATTGTGTTTGTCTTTAAAAGTTTAAACCACTTCTGATGCTTTACACAAATCCCTCAATCAAGAAAACTGTTTCAAGACACTGAATATTCCTAACAAGAACATCACAGGTGGTTTTCCTTTTGTAAGGTAATTTAAAAACGTCTACTAGAACTTCTTTTAGTTCAGTCCTTGACCAATAGCATGCATCACTAGCATTTATTTGTCCTTCTCTCATATTGATAAGTTGATTACAAGCATTGCAATGCAATGAGACTGACATACAGCAAAGTAGTTACTTTTAGAGCACAAATAAATTCTAATTTTGGGTCTATATTAGAACACCGAAGTTTCAAAATTTCGAGTGTTCTAATATTGAACCCTATTAATCGAAAATTTAAAACATCGAACATAGAGAACAGTGAATTTTTTCCTAAGGAAAAAATTTGCTGTTCCAAAACAAATATACACAACACAAGCACACCAAACAAACAGCAATCCACAGACATACACCTAAACTCTTACACCTAACCCTACACTAAACTATACATACACTACTAACTATCCACTTACCTTAACCCCAACCCTAACCCTAAGGTCTGTCACTATCGCACAGTCACCTCACTCGTGCCCTAACCCTAACTCACCTACCCCACCCTAACCCTCACATCCACACAATCGCACACTTACCTGACCCATGCCCTAACCCTAACTCACCTAACCCGCCCTAACCGTCACATCCACACAATCACACATTTACCTGAACCCGACCCATAACTTTCCACCACAGCGCTGAAAATATCGAAGCAACAGAAACGGACAACCAAATTCTTTCCCTAGGAAAAAAATCAGTTTTCTGTTTCTTCGATATTTTCAGCGTTCGCTGAAAACAGGTCGATATTAGAGCACTCGAAATTTTGAAAGTTCGGTGTTCTAATATAGACTCCTAATTTTATTTGCTTTAAAGTAATAATGTAAAGTGAATATATATGATGTGAAGGGTTTACTCCAAACCATTTCGATACACCCATGCTACCATAGATTTTGCCGCTCGCACATCTGCTGCCGTGTAGTGCCGCTCGCAGTTCCGCAAAACGGGATCGACAATTTGATAGTAAACCGATGTGAAGTGCTGTTAGTGTAGAAGGTTTTTCTTGTAGTATGCCACTAAATGAGATGATACTCATGTTATCAAGCTGCACAAGTGTCAAGGAATGTCTGTTTGCCATCTGCTAATCAACAGCCAGTATATTATTTAGCTTTGATTAAAATATAAAGATGGAACATTCAACAAGGTATTTAAATGACAACATTTCTATTTCTTGTGTACTTATCAGCAGATATGGGAAACATTTTTGTTCCTGGTAGTATGACCACAGTCTTAGTTTATATAGCACAATATCTCTCAACACAGGTTTTTAATTCAGAAATGTAAATAAGCATGCATTTGGTAGATCATGCCACCTTGCAGCTTATAGTATACATCATGCTAATAATTTTATTTGAAATGCACTTATAGTACAATTCTTAAATGCACTGCATTAAAATCTTCTGATGGACTTGAATTGTTCATGATTGGCTGCCTTGTAGGATCAAACATGTGGCTGAGTGTTTATTGCTTTGGTTAAGTGGGACATTGTGATATACTTTCCAAGTATTTAGCTATGTTTGTGTCACTATAAACAGTACTGAGGGGTATTGTTGTTTGATTATATAGTGGCAGTCATCCAGCATACTCAATTCAGTGACGAAACCAGTCAAAAAGTATATTTTACTGATATGCATTTTCCACAGATTATGTAAGGCATAGAAATACTGATATAAAATAAAGGGTGTGGGTGGGGGTTTGAAGCCTTCTAAAGTACTCTATTCTGCAAAGTTTTTGAGTAATTAAAGCAAAGCAGAAGTCAGGAGAGTATATTCTCTAACTAGTATCATTAATATAATGGGAAAGATATATTGACAGTCTCAGTATTTTTGGGGTTTTGCATTTATTAAATCATAATATTGCCATCATATAACCACCCTGTTTTCGTCACTGAAAAGTAAATCATAACCACCCTGTTTTATTCCCTCCTGTTAATTCCCTCTTATACATTAAGCAGACTGCTAAGAGGTGACCTGTGTCTGGCATAGAAGGCATCCTTCCACCAATTACTGATAGATTTACTGCACATCAGCATTCCGAATGGCAACAAAAATACTCAGTCTAGGGAAATAAACCTCTTCTGCAATGTCAGTAGAACAGTTTGGAGGATAGGTTTATCTCACAGAGGATACCATTCCTCTGGAACAGACTCCCATCCACATACAACAAAGTTCCTCCTTGTCCATATTCAGTCACAACTTTGATCTGTGGATGGGAAGCAAGAAATCTACCACAGGACTGCCCCCTGTACTACTAATAGAAAAAGGCAGGTCCTAAGCGCTTTACCCCATGCATTAATCACCTCAAATTATGTATGGTATGATTCCAATTATTCTCATTAAGGGCAATATATATCAACAATAGGGTGGGTAAGACCAGTCTATAACCAAATGGAATAAATTATTTTGAGCACAAAAAGAGAAACTGGCTAGGCTTAATATGTCTCACAAGGGCAGCTAGCCTGGTACTTACCTAGAAACATATATATATATATATATATATATATATATATATATATATATATATATATATGGATCTACTTAACAATGCCGAAATGTCAGAATGCCGACAACCATATGGCCGACACCATATGACCGTAATCCAAAATCTCGACATTGTAAGTAGACCATATAAAAGGAAAATAAAATTTCCTTTCAACTGCTAGCAGGAGGGCTCTGCCCCCCTGCACCCCCCATAACTTTAATATACCAGCTCTGAGATCACACTACTGTGCAGGAATGGACATTCCGCACTATAGTGAGATGCTGGTTCCGCATTGTTGGCATTCCGAAAGTCGGCATTCCGGAGTGTTGGCGATGTCAGGTAGACCTATATATATATATATATATATATATATATATATATATATATATATATATATATATATATATTGACCTGAGGATTACTGAATTGTTTATAATTTCTATGAGTGGCATAGTGAGATATGCCTTGGCAAAATCTATGTAAGCTGTATGAAGTCCTAGGCTAGCTACCACTGTGGGCCATTTTAAGCCTAGCCAATTTCCCTCAAAGGTGAGAATCAGTTGCTGACCCTTATATCTGTGAGGTAAAAACCTTAACCATTATGCCAAATCCTACCCTTTATATGGTGTAGCAAAATTATTTGCTAGAGAATTTTCCAGCAGGTTAGGTTTGGTCAAAGAAACAAAGCTGGAGACAGTTCATTCTGGATGAGTACTTTATTTAGTGCAGTTAGGTACCAATCCTAACCTGCTGGAGGTTCATACTGGGGTCCTCCAAGAACTGATCAAACTCTGGGGAACAACTCAAGTAGATTTGTTTTCCTCCTCTCAGAAGAAACGACTAAAGAAATTCTGTTCCTGGACTCCTTGCAAACAAGCCTGGAAGACAGAAGCTTTTCATTCCTATGGACTGGAATGTTTCTGTATGCTTTTCTACCCTTTCCATTGATATCCAGAGTTTTGCTTGAAGATCCAGAAGTACTCCCAAAAGTACTGCTGGTGACTCCCTTTTGGCCCAGGCAACAGTGGCTCTCCCTTCTCTTCAGTGTGGCCAAGGGCAATTACCACAGGCTTCCGCTTAGACTGGATTTGTTCTCAAAAAGATTCCAGTTGGTTTTAAATACCATGTTAAATCATTTTAATGGAAGTGTATATTTTGTTTCTATCACCATAGTTTTTTTTCTTTTTCCTATTCTTTTTTCCACTTTATTCAAAATGATGTGTAATAACAATACTAGCTAATTATACAATAATATTTTTGTAGATAGTTTTTAGAGTTCTTGTACACAGACCTGAAGAAGTCTAGATGGATGAAAGTAATCTGCGTTAACAATAGGTTACAGAAATAGAATATGATCTGCACAATGGATGTTTTGCATGCAAAATGTATATGTATATATTTATATATATTTTTAGATTGCCAAATGGTTTAAGGTTTATATATTTCCAGCCATGTAGTATATTGTCTTGGATAAAGTCACAGATGTAATATTCTAATTAAATAAGCGGTATCACATCATTATTAATTTACTGTACTGGTTTAGTGGGTTGTTTGAAACTTCGGGAATACCATGGAGATTATTTGTTTTTTGACGCTCAGTTTACTGACATGTTTTATGTAAAGAACTTTTTGCAGTTTTCTTATGCTTACTTGTCAAGTTATTGTCTTCATCCTTGTTTATTCTGTTTTGTTATGTAAATATAATAAATATTTAAGCTAAAAAGTCTTATTTGCAAGTGTAAGCCTATATGAAGACATTGCTTTGCAGGTATGTTTTTTTTGGGTGGGGGTGTTAGTAGAGCTTGGTTTTAATATTTGCCATTTAAAGATTGACTAAACTTTTATGCACTGCTTGTTTGTTTTAGAGTTTAACAAACTGGCATATTTTTGAATTTCCTGTTATTTTTATTTTGATGGGGATAAGATTTAAGCGACAGCTCTGCAGATGACATGAGTACTGAACTTACTACTTGAAACTTATGCACTCTTGCTTGCAAAGTTAGTTAATTTGATAAGATATTAGTTTTTCATTTAACTTGCATCACCATGTGTAGTTAAACTGATGCCATAGTTTGGAATTGATACTGGCCAGGATTCTGAAACCCATCTTGAATTGTACAAACCTGTCTCAGGCATGTTTGCTCAGTACGATACAGGTTTCCAGTTCAGAGACTGATGCAGTATCACTGCAGTTAGATAACATTAGCACATAGCACTAAGCCATACTTACTGTCAAAGGCTGCATGCAAATGTAGTGATCTGGGGACATGGCTAATGATAGTAATGTGTGCTTCTCCAGAATGTTTTGCAAAACTGCAGTAGTGCTGTAGAGCAATTCAAAGAATAGCTCTACCACGCTATTTTGAGAACCAAGCCAAAAAATGTTCAATGTCTTTTGATGGTATACACCCATACATTCTTCAGACAGAATTGGAATGATTAGTGCTGTGAGAGTTAAGTACTTTAAAGGTGTGTGCATGTGCATGCATGTATGTGTGTGTCTGCATCTCTCTCTCTCTCTCTCTCTATATATATATATATATATATGTGTGTGTGTGTGTTTGTACTTGTGCACCTGTGTTACAAGAATAGGTAGGAGAAACACTAAAGCATCTACCTGTAACTATATGAAATGTTTAACTCAGAGACATAATAATGAGCACATAAGGAAATATTCCACTTTGTGGCTTTATCGTCTCTCTGAAGTACCCTGTGGAATTGATCACATAGCACTTACAGTGACATTGTTTTTGAATCCCAGTAACTATCTTTGCAAACTCAATGAACAGGATGCTGTTTTAAACATACATACATACACACATATAATGGTGTGGGAATTCAAGGCTTATTAATAAAGTTACAGTGATGGCTTGTATTTTGTTTCACATGGCGTGCAAAAGCCATTGTGAAACAAAATACATGCTATTGACTTTGGCACATAATCTTTTTTTTCCTCTCTACTTAGAATGATGTAGGCAACTAAATCATAAAAAACTCTCATTTATTAATGAAAACAATATGGGAAACCTACTGAAAAAAAGAGAGAAAACTGAAATAGAACAACTTGTACAGAAGAAAACATACATAACTTATTATTTAAAACAATTATTTAGTATTGATATTGGTACTATATTACTGGAAGTAAGGTAGTTTTTATTCAAGAGATGCTATGCTTACAGAACTTTACCCGGGTTTAACATGGTGTGTTCTTTTTACCATCTCTGTAACATATGTGCAATCCAAAGAAATGCATTCTGATAGTAACTAAATGTTCTTTTTTTATTATGATTGAGTGAGTTCATGGTATTAATGAACATGCTTATTGCACCCTAAATAGTGGCAGATGCAGGATCCCATGATAAGTACCTGCAGTATGGATCTTTCAATTTATGGTGAACCCAGTAAACTTCAATACTTTCTTTGAAGGCAAAAGAAAACAAAAACTAATCTGAAAGCTGCCAGAAAGCTACAATGGAGTTTTAAAAACTTATACCTTACCTCTCCTTCTGAAATAACAGATAAATGAAATACAGTCTTGGGATAATTTTGTAAACTGGAATGTCATACAAAATGCTGCTATCATGACATCTGCAGGCAGTAAATAAACAGAAAACTGTACACTGCAGTATTGTATTCCATTCCTTCTTGGAAATAATGGTTAATGGGAACTATCTGCCAAAATGTAATGTTGATAAACATTTTTGTATTAAAAAAAAACATGTGGGAGATATTCAATCAAAAGATTACTACAGCGCGACTAGTACTTTGCAGGCAAGCATAAGTAATGATACAGTGATAATAAGCAGTTTGAGGACAGGGCAAAAGCTCATTAGCATCTCATTTACATTATTGAATCAAACATTTAATGCGGTTGGAACAACTTCAGTAAGTGCTATCCGCGTAGTCACCTACAGACAGACAGACACACACACACACACACACACACACACACACACACACACACACACACACACACACACACACACACATACAGGCTGTCAGTACTTACTTGCAGTAACAGACATGCGGCTGCCATAGACAGTGATGGGTATACATCATGTAAGGACTGGACACATTCTCATTGCTTTGTTCCAAAATATTGCTCTAGAGCTTGTCTTTGAATCTTTTTGCCACATTATTCCAGTTATTGAGTAAAGCCTGGAGGCCATGCCCATGGCAAATTAACAACAGCTGCACCCCCCCCAGGCTTTCCATGTTGTGGTCCCTAGCAACATGGCAAGACTGCATTAGTTTTACTTAACAATGACCTTCATACTACTGTGGCAATACACACTCTTTATGATACTTCTCACAATGTTTGGAATACTAATAGAGCTGACATTCATGGGTCTATATCACATAGTCAAAGTCTAATAACTTCGAACACGGAATGTTCGAACCATTATGTTTGAAGTTACAAAACTTAGACTATCAATAAAAAAAAAAACAGAAAACAAAATAAACTGTTTTAAGCAGGGAGGCAAGTGCCCCTGCACCCACCACACACCCCCGCTACTTAAATATACCAACTCCAAGCTTGCACCCCATTGAACAAAATGGAAACCTCGGCTTATAGAGATTTCCATTGAAATGCTTGAACTTTTACAAATTCAAACTTATGGTCTCAACCTTATGAGGTTCGAACTTGTAAAAGTTCAACTAAATGACAGGAACCCAACATTTGCAAATAGACAAAAAAGGCTAGTAGAATCCAGAGCTTATCTAAACAATCCTGTCTTGGTTTGTGATTGGCTGTGCAGTTGCCCTGTAAGAGAAGTTTTATTTGAATTTGTATTTTATTTTTCACCATTGTTTTTTCACTGTTTGCAGGAAGAAAGGGATAAATTATAGGCAAGAAGATTTACTTTGATCTATATTTTGTTTTACCTTTAATTTTCACTTCTTGTTGTTAGAAAGGGATAGGTTTTACACAGGTTAACTCTACCCTTCCCAAGGGATTGGTCAACTGTAAATTTACACAGATTGCAGAGAGGACAATCAAGAGCTTATCTAAGCAATCCTGTCTTGGTTTGTGATTTATTGATCTTTACTGTTAAAAAAGAGGTGCAGCTGTGAGCTATAGTGAGCAGTAGATAGGCATTCCAGTGTTTGTTTGACTTTCATAACTTGTACAGTCAGAGCAACAACTTTACTGTACTTAATATTTAGTTGTACCTTGTTTAATAATTTTTCTCATAGAAGTTGATTAAAATTCTCTTTGAATTCCATGGTAACTGATTTTGATTATTCTTTATTCATTTGTAGATGAAATGGATTACTTAAAAGAGTACACCATGAAAGATTTGCTAAAGCCCAAGTATCTTGTACAGTGTACTAAATGTTATGTATATTTAAAGGTAACACTTGCTAACACTGGTGATCTGTGTTCCTCATGTTGAAAGTCGGATGATTTGCTTATTATTATTAGTAGTAGTAATTCTAACCGTACTGATGATGATTGTACTTGCACAACTGGCACAGCTTGGAGAAGTGTTATTATATATATATTAATGAATGGACTGATGAGGTAAATAGTGTTAGTCAAAGAGCAAATGGAACACACTTAGGAAAGGACGTATCTATTGTCTGTAAAGATCACTCATCCCCTATTGAATAAGATAATACCCCTGACAATTATTAAATTCTGGATACAAATATTTAGCAGCCTGAGGCTTCTGAATGCACAGAAGAAAATATAAACAGAAAAAAGCTGATAAATATCTGTAAAGCAAAGTGAATACATACTAAAAAGGTCAATGCTTTGTTATGTAACACACAGATTACAGGGAATGATATTTTTTTATCAGAAAACCTTCAGTCTACAGAAGAGGCATAATTTTTTCCAAATGAGAAGGTTGAAAAAAAAAGAGGCAAGGAACAGATGAAAAGGACCCTTAAGTTTACTTTTGCGTTGTGGAAAGATAATGGAGAAGGTATTATTGGATAAGTTATTGTTAGAATTGGAAAGGTATGTGTCAGTATGCATATTTTGAAAATAGATGTATTTTCAATCGTAACATGATGTTCTATAAAAATATAATAACAGCTATGAATGAATGGTCGTGCTGTGATATAATTTATATAGATTTAACTTTAGTATTTGACAGGTATATACAAAACACTGATCAATAAGTTAGAACAACTAGGTACTGATGTACTGTTGATAGGATATGGCAAGTATCATATAGCAATTTGACAGGTGAAGTTTGAGATTACAGTCAGGTTGTCCCACAGGTCTCTGTCCTAGGTCTGCATGCAGATGACTTGAAATTTAGTAAACTGATGACACATATTACAGATAGTGCATGTCTGCAAACGAACTTGACTAAATCGACCATTTAGGCACAGGTGAATAATATGCTGAAAAATACATCAAAAACTAAGCTTATGAGATTTGGGAGACATAAATTGAAAAGTGAATATATAATACAGCACACAGTAATTGAAACTGTAGATTAATGTAAGGACTGGCTAGATCCAGCTTTGAGTTTTCTAATCATATCAACCAATTGGTTAATGATAGTTATAGAGCTGTATAAAAAGATTTATAAAATCTAGGAAGTCAGAAATGCTGAAATTATTGTTTGTTAGTTACATTACACCCAGACTTGAGTATGGAATAACAAAACAGAAACTATAAGAAAATAAGCATGAATAAACTGGAAAGAGTACAGTGGAAATTTACAAAGGGCAGGCATGGATATCAAAATTTCTGTTATTATGACAGATTAAAATATCTGAACTTGTACAGTGTCTTATATAGATATGTAGGAAGAAACCTTATTCAGGTATATAGGCATTTAGAGACGACTATCTCTGGAAATGTTTGTGGTTATCAAAAAGTAGTAGAAAATCAGACAACCTATGTAAAAGATTCTTTAGGAATAAGATGTGTGCTAATTAGTTCTTTAAGAAAGCAGCTGATGCATAGAATAGACTACAAATTTAAATTAAAGCAAACACTAGTTTAGATATTTTTAAGAACAGTCTGGACACATATTATAGGAAAAATGTTTTGGTATATTGGCAGACTAGAAGGGCATTAATGCCTGGGCTTGAAATATTTGTATGCATGCATGTATGTGTGCATGTATGAAATAGGATGTCGAAAGCCTCAATGACAGACAGAATTTGGAACCTACTCATGAAGCAGGCATTGCACAATCTCCCTTTTAACATAATCTCAAAATACTAAATATATCCCTTTAACAACTTTGCCATTTGGTAAAGAACCAACATTGCACATCTAGCAATTTGGTTATGAAGACTGTATAAGAGCTAGCCCATTATATGCAAAAAAGTTCCATTATAGATTTAGTCCAGGATACACTGCAGAATTTCCCAAGTAATGACTGAAAAGTAGATAAGAAAAAACTGATTTCTGCAGTGGATGAGGTTGGAGTCCATAAACTGAAATTGCTTATGACACTTTGGCTACATTTTCAAGAAAAGTCAGATCAGAATTGATGTGCAAAATCACGATTCAGAATGTAGGACGTATTAGGTCCAAACTCTCAAATACACCAATTAGCCATAATTTCTTTAGCCAGAGAGCTGACAAAAAATGTCTTAGTCATTTGAGGACAAAAATAAGACAAGGGCACAGATTCCAAAAGTGTTCCTCTCAGTGTGAGTCTACCCTGATTCCAAAAGATCTTTAAACAGGCTTATACAGAGGCCCAGATTCCAAAAGATCTGCTCTCAGTGTAAGTGGTCATCTGGCATTTCTCCATTGCTGGGCAAGTTCCCTACATGGAAGGAAACATCAACATTTATTTTTATGACTAAAACAGTGCTTTGTTTCAAGTTTCAGAGAACTGTTTGTTTTGTGGTAGGTTTTCAGGTTTTGGAACTGTCATGTGACATTTCTGTCAGTTGAAGCTGTGTAGTTCTTTTTATTGTTTTTAATGTAAATTTTAGAGTTATTCATGGTCACTGTACTTTTTTTGGTAGTAATTATATAAATTATTTTAAGGGGTGGGGCATGTGTGTGCTGCGCTTGCCACTGAGTTATTATTATTATGTAAACATTCCTTTTTTAATACTTAACTTTCACCGACTACTGCTGACACTGCATGCTGATTTCAAGCTTCATTCTTGGCTTAACCTTGTAACAGCTTACTTGTTCCTTGGTTCTTCCTTCCTCCAGACACAAGAAAAAGAAAATTATGAGACAGCTTTTTATCCAGTTCATTAGGCTGCTTTATTGCCCCAGTAGCAAGTGGGTGACCATGCAGTGGCAATTTCAGCCTTCTCAGGCCACTCATTTTCTTCCTTTGCTCTGGTGTAGTCCCTTTAGCCACTATGGTACAGGAGTTAGACACACCATCTGCAGCTGTTGGGGTGTCCTTATAAGAATGGGAGAACCATTGTTAGTCTTTCAGGAGAGGGTGTGGAATGCCTCTCTGCCAGGATGGACTAAGACGCCTGTTACTCTTGGGTGTCATGATGCTACTGACATGAGTCAGTCTGCTTCTATGAATTTTCTTGTTAAAAAAGCAGAAAGTTAAATATTTATCTTCCTCTGTTTCTGTTACCCAAAATAGGAAAAGTTTGTTGAGCTCAGTTCAGGACATAGTTCAGGTTCTTAACCCTTCTCATTCTGGTTACACTGGTAAGAGAAAGAAATTCTTCAGTTACTAAATATTCCCAGTGTGATGACCATGGTATAGAACTGCTATAGTGACAAAAAACACTAAAATAACTTAGGCAAAGTACAACAAATAGAACAAAAAATGAAGGAACATTTGATAAAAAAAAAAGGTATGAAAAAATCAAATTGCCAATAAGCCGAAACAAAACACACCACAAAAGCGCTTTAAGTCACTTTCGTTTGTAACAGGCTTTTTCAAGTAAGTTTTTGAGAGACTCTGCTTTAACCTAAATAAAAAAAAGCACCATGTGATTCAAGTAATTAAACAATTACAACATAGACTTACAGGGAAAAATTTAGTTGTATCTCCTCAGACTTCACACTCTGACTCTGAGAAGAGTATTTCTTATAACTTTCCCTCGGAAGGATTTTCGTTTTCTGAAGCATGTGTAGAACAAACCAATATATGTTCATCATTCTCACTACTGCAGTAGCCTGTCAGTTGTATCATGCCAAGGATATATCACCCAGACAGCTTCCCAAAGTTCTAAACCCTCCTATAAGTAACGCTGGCTACTTATAGGTTAAAATCCATTTGGAGGGAACTATAAAAACAGCCAAAATGATTCAGATCTTCAGTACTTTTTCAAAGTTTAGTACAGATGCATTTCTGAGACTTCTTTGGAGCAGCAATCACTCATAGCTTCCTGTCAGACATATAAAACACCTTTTAGAGACCACTTCCATGCATATAAATAATATTTTCAATATGTTTTAGTGTTTTTAATGAAATTAGCAGAATATTACTTTAAGAATACAGGCTTTTCAGTGACAATGCTATATGTTCCTTGATTACTGTTATAGATTCATAGATTCATCCATGACCCGTATGTAAATACCTGGACACCCCAATGCACCAAAAGCTGGTCTGAACAACTGAAATCCCTTGGGTATAACAGCAAATCCCTACCATTTTTAAACCTAAATCAAAATGGCATATTCATGAAGAATATACACTCATTAAATACATGATTAAATACATGATTAAATACATGATTCTTACTACACAGAAAGTATTTAAATCATTGCAATTATTAGATGTTCTTGCATTTATACAACCACTCCACCTAAATCCCAACCTATTAATAAACAATAAGCCCTTAAATCGAACAAATTACTCTCTGATGAAAGATCTCACAGTATGGGAAATATACCAATGGAGAGAATCCAATATACAACAAACAAGACTAGAACTAAATCTTACTAAGAAATATACTGTTATTCTTACCCAAATCCATTATCTCATAAATGCTAAATTCTCACAAACACAAGTCGACTTGCAGGATATTAACTTAGTAAAACTAATACTAGAAAACCTTGAGATGAAAGGGAAAACAATTTCTAGGAAATATAAACTTGTAACAAACATGAAACACCAGAATTATTAGTTTCAAACTATTGGCAAGAAAAAAAAAACAATCTCTGACTGATGAAAATAAGAGACTGGCCATTGATAGTACGATAAAATTCATTCCTTTTAAGAAGCTGCTATATACACAAATTATGATAAATAACAATGTATACTATACCCCATCAAAACTAAATAAGTTCAATTCCAACTTCTCGCCTATATGTCCTCACTGCCCAAACCAAATTGCAGATATTCTCCATGTCATGTGGAAATGTAACAAGGTACACAACCTATGGTGTTCTTTAAGAGCTAAGTTAGAGAAGATGTGCTATGCAAAATCAACCCTGTCATGGGAGACAGCTATATTGCACATTAACACGACTCAACTTCCAAAAATAAAAAAAAAAACATGTCCTTATCACGATGTGTGCCCTTATTAAATTTTATATCACTAATAATTGGAATGTCACATCTCCAATTACATGGGAAGGCTTTAGCAACCTTGCTATTAAATATATCTCATCTCACAAACTAGTTTATACAAAAACAAAAAAGAAACACTATTATCAGAAATATTGTGGTTACTTACTAGATGTAATTCTTAACAAAGAAAGATAGTCTGTACACTGACATGATAAGACAAATTTATATTATGCAATAACTGCATTATAACCAGTTTTTAGTTTTTTCTTTTTTTTTTCTTTTTTTCTTTTCTTTCCCTTTTTCCTCTTTATATATCTAATTGTATTCCCTAATTACATTAAGTATAATAAGTGGTTGAATTTCTATATTTATCTTCTTCATAAAATTTGTCCCTTATACTATCCCTCACTTTCTTAAGTGATGTTAAAAACCTTTTTATACTCCATTTGATGATGTAGTGACTTCTATTGTATATAGTGTATATATATTTCTTGTGTTATTAGTTTTATTGAATGTTTCCTTTTTGTATGTACTGTTTGTTTTGTGTGTTTGATTGGATGTATCGCTGTTAATATCTGAAAATTCAAATAAAGGGATTTTAGGGAAAAAAAATTCATAGATTCATAGACTGTTACTAGGCTAATGACCTTGGGGCCTTTCTAAGCATAGCCAAGTTTTCCTGAAAGAATAATGATGCCCTGCATCCAAATAGGACATTGAGGGCAAGGCATTTATAAGCGCCCTATCCATAAGGGATATGGGTACCAGGACCGGTATAAATTTCCTATTCCTCATCCACTTGTCCAAGCTGTGCTTAAACTGGGTAATAGATGAACTTAGCATCACATGGGTGGAAAGCCTGTTCCATAGTAGGGGCAGTCTATGGGACACATATCTGTCTCAACAGCATGTTTTCTTTATGTCACAGACAAAATTCAGGTCCCTAGATCGTATTTATGACACTCTCTGACTTACGAATATGTAGGAGATTTATAAGTGTGGGGTTTGTAGGATGCCTTGTAAGCCAGTTATAGATCATACCCTCAGCAATCTATAGGAGACTGTGTAGATGGAAAGGGCTTTAAGGCATTCTGCATAAGGCAAGTTTGCTAAGCTATGTATTCTTTTTGTAAGGAACCTTTGAGGTCACTTTAGTTGTTGCGTATGCCTGGTCAGGTACACACAAAAGGGATCATTGTGCTCATGATTAGTCTGATAAGGGTGGAGTACAATGGGATAATGATGTTTTTGGCTCTAGATGCCATACCCTTACTTATAAGTTGTGCAACATAAAAGGATTTCCTCACCACTGTAGCCACATGGCTCTCAAATGTAAGGCTACTGTCTACATGCGTACCCAGATCTCTGACCACTGGGTCAACTCTTAGGGGTATATTATCAACACAGTAATTAGCCAGGATGGTTGATTTTCCATAGGGTACAATTATGCATTTCTTAGCATTGAGTTTAAGACCATGGCTTTGGCACCATATAATAGTCAGAGATAAATCTTCTTGAAGAATGCTAGTGTCTGCAGGGGAGTTGATGATAACCCCCAGCTTGCAATCATCTGCAAAGTTAGTCAGCCATAAACCCTCAGCATTTGCTTCCATTTTAGAGAATTAGATGCCAAAAAGGAATGGGCCCAATACTGAGCCCTGGGGACTCTGCTAATGACTGGCCCTTGGTTGAGATGGCCTCACCTATTTTGACCTCCTGGGTCCTACCAGAGAGCTAGTTGGCTGTCCTATCCAGCACGTGATAAAAGAGTTTATACTTAAATTATTAAGTTGTCTATAAGTAGGGTATTGTATCATAAGCTTTGACCAGGTTGAGGTAAGCAGTGTGCACAGTCTTACCTTCATCCAATGCTTTCCTGATCCTCTCAAAAAATCCATTAGATTTAATAAGCATGACTTCCTTTAACAAACCTGATCTGTGATTGGTCCAGCATTTGCAGGTTACCTATGTCCTCATTTATCGTGTCCATGATGATTCTTTTCATGGCCTTACATATGAGGGTGGTAAGTCTTATGGGCCTGTAGTTACTTGGTTCAGTGGTTTGACCTCCTTTGTGCAGGGGAATGATTGCAGCCATCTTCCATTCCTTGGACACAAAACCTGACTAAAGGCTGCATTTGAAAAGTGATTCAAGTGGACAGGGAGGTCATGTTTCATGCTCTTTATTAAACATCCCGGGCCCATCAATGCAAGGTTTCTGGCCTTTGAAAGTGCATTAATGGCCTGTTCTTTAGTAATGTTGGGGGGATTGTGTTATGTGGCATTTCCTTTGGACTATCAGGGAGAGTGGGGGGAGAAATTTGAGCTGAACCTGTCAGCCAAAAGGTTGGCAATGGCTTCGGTTCAGTCTGGGTGATGCCATTTGCAATATTTTCTGCACATTGTTTTGTATTTCCTCTGAAGTTATGGACAAAGCTGTAGAAAGCTTTGTGGTTGTCTTTTGCCTGAAAAGCTATTTTTCTTCAAACTTAGCCTTTGAAGTATAAATTAACCCTTTAAGTTGTCTGTTTATATTGCTAAGGGGCTTTTAGTTTGCATGGCTTTGTTATAGGGCATTTCACTGTAAACTGGTAACATAAAAACTTCATATGAGTGGGTGAAGGAACAGGCAGCATGAATAGTTCAAAATACATAGTATATTTCTTTAACCATTTAAAATTAAAAAATAACCAACCAGGATTAAGTGCTTTCATCTCTCTCTCGGGAGACTTCATCAGAATGACAAATAGCCAGTTTCCCCTCCCTACATATCTTCACTGAATTAATTAGTGGAACTTAAAAACACAATTCTTCTTCTTCTTTTGGCTTTTTCCCAGTTAGGGGTTGCCACAGCGGATCATCTGTCTGCTCATGACTGGCAGTGGAGTTTTACAGTGTCAAGTTGCCAGCCCAGCGCCCAACCTTTCACAGAAGGCAGGCACACACACACACACACACACACACACACACACACACACACACACACACACACACACACACACACACACACACACACACACAAACCACACACACCTAGGGCCAATTTAGAATGTACAATCCACCTACTGCATGTCTTTGGGAGGAAACCGGAGCACCCAGAGGAAACCCACGTGACCACAGGGAGGACATGCAGACTCTGCACAGAAGGCATCCCAGCCGAGAATCGAACCAGACAACCTCTTGCTGTGAGGCAGCAATGCTAACTGCTGCACCACTGTGGCCACCCCTTAAAAACACAATTATTCATTAAAATTTTATAGGACCCTGGTTTATTTTTTATTTTTAAATGGTTAAATAAATATACATTATATTCTGAACTTTTCATGCAGACTGTTCCTTCATCCATTCATTTGAAATTGTTATGTATGTTTTCAAGGAATAGATGGTCTGTTACTGTTTTGGGGCTTATTTTATGGTTTTGTATAGTTTTTTGAGCATTATTAAAAAGTTGAAAAGAATTTTTTCTAGGCGATAAACAAGCTTTTATACAAAAGCTTGTTTTTATTATTTCTTTGTTTAAATTGACATGATTTTTACAGGGCAGCTAACCTCTCTCTCTGTGTTTTGACAGGGGAATCATGTAAGCTTTTTCTTTGACTTTGTTTTGGAATATTTTCTAATTATTTTGAAAGGGGATGTGTGCCAATTGTGCTTACTAGTGACAGCTTACCTTCGGACTGATTCCTTCTGGCATACTTTATTGGCAGTCAGGCTTCCTCCTTTTTCCTTCCTTCCTTCTCCAACATACCTAAAAAAAATAAATAAATAAAGCCTGAGTCCATGCCTTCATTGTGGGCTTTTCCTATGCCTCAGCTGACAGTGGATGAATTTGCAATGATCACTGTTGTTTCCTCTGCCACTTACCTGTTTCCTCAAATCCCCTGGTTTAGCCTTACCAGCCACTGTGGACTAAGGGTCAAACACATCTGTGATGATCTGAAGTATTGCCATCCATGCCAAGAGAAGTAGGGCAGTGGATATGTAAGATATGCCAACGCAGCTAGCTGGAATTTTGTAAATAATTATATGTTATTTGAATATCAAACTGATTTGTACTGATGCTTGTGTTGAAAATATATTTGTAAAGTTGCTTGTGTTAAAATGTATCAACAGTGTGCCCTGCTGGAAAGCAAATAAATGTACATGCATTATTGTAACTGTTTAAATGTATATGCTTTTCCTCTAGGATACTGAAAGAGAAGAGGTTAAGTTCAGTCCCAGCTAACTTTGAAAATAGCTGAAATTAAATTAGGCCATAAAGATTGTATGTATCTTACAGTTTTGACTGCGGCCAGAGACAAATTATCTGTGAGAAGCCTGACTTAGTAGCTCTGTAGGAAGAGTAGAAGTGTTGAAATTGTTTTATGACTTCCAAAAGATGCAGCAGATCTTGGCAAACCTCTATATGTGTGCATTATTGAGACATAGGTGCTAAATTCTGTCAGCTTCTAGCCAAAGGGGATAGTGTGGGAACCAGAAGTCAGATGACCAGATGTGATGTCATCCTGTAGGATATCCCAGACATAATATTTAGATATTATATTGAGAAGTCTCTCAGTCAGACTGGGCACTCTGTTTTGGAAAACTGACATAGAAGGATCCCTCACCTACTTCATCCTGCCTTGATCTAGTAAGTGGACCAGGGAATAGTATTCATTAGATTTGTCAGGAAAATATAGTGAGGTTAGTTAAGTACTGTTTTTCTGTAACAGTGTGAATCTATTCATCTGTGTTATTTTAATATTTCCTGTAGCTGAAACTCTGGTGTTTAGTGTAAATAGATTTTTAATTTTTACGTGTTCTTTAATTATTTATTATTAAATATATTTAAACTTTTCATTGTATCTGGTACTTTTAGAAAATATTTAAACTTTGAGAGTACTTGTGTATATTTATAGGTTCATAGGTTGGTACTAGGCTATCGGCCCTAGGGCCTATACAAGCCTAGCCATAACAATTCCCTGGATATTTCTTCCCACAATATTTACTTCCCTGGACCCCTGTCTAGCAGGGCGACTGATGTGATCCCCAGGGTGAATTTCCTATCTCCCATTAAATTGTCAAGGTTCCTTCTGAAGAGGGCCAAGGAGGCGCTCTGCTTGACATGTATGGGCAGTCTATTCCAGAGTATGAGGAGTCTCTGGGTCATGAACCTATTCCTCCAGCATGTTTTGTTCATTGTGATGACAAGTTTTAGATTCCTGGAGCGTGTGGCTCTGAGGGATTGGGATTTCTTTAAGTGGAGCATGTCCAACAGCAAAGGGTTTAACATCACCTTGTGTGTTAAGCAGAGATTACCTCTGAGTAGACAATATGCCACAAAATATAGCTGGAGTTTTTTAGATGGTCAGCATAGGGCATCTGCTTTAGGCCTGTGATTGTTTTAGTGAGGTATTTCTGCGGCCTTTCCAGCTGTTGCAGATGTCTTGTGAGGTACATACCAAATGAGGCGTTGTATTCTATAATGGGTCTAATGAGGGATGTGTACAGTGGGGCAATGACCTCCTTTTTTCTGAATGAGAAGCTCTTAGTGATGAGGTGTGACACATAGAAGGATTTCCTGACTGTTGTGGTGATGTGGTTATCAAAGGTGAGACCACTGTCCACCTGTGTCCCTAAGTCTCTCATCACACTTTCGGTGTTTAGTGTACTGCCACCTATGTGGTAATTCATGGGTACATGTTTTTTTCCCAGAGGGGATAACTGTGCATTTCTTGGCATTAAGCTTGAGCCCATGACTCTGGTACCAAGCATCTGTTTCTGTAAGGCTCTTTTGTAGAATATTGACATAATTTGGGGATTCAATAATGGGCCCCAGTTTGCAGTCATCTGCGAACTTTATTAGCCAGAGTCTCTTAGTGTTGGCTTGTACTTCAGAGAAGCAGATGTCAAACAAGAGCAGTCCCAGGACTGAACCCTGAGGTACTCCACTTGTCACTTGTCTGGAGCTGGATTTGGAGTCGGCTACTTTTAGTCTGGGTTCTGTCAGTAAGCCAGTTAGCAACCCATCGAGTGACATAGGGATTTATGCCCATTGTAGTAAGTTTATCTATGATTCCAGAGTGGGGGGTGGTGTTGAAGGCCTTGCCGAGGTCCAGATAGGCTGTGTGGACTGCCTTATCCTTGTCCACAGCTCTGGAGACTGATTTGAAGAAGTCAATCAGGTTCAGGAGACAAGATTGGCCCTTCACTAAGCAAAGTGGGTGGGGTCCAGTGTTTGAAGGTTGCCAATGTCTTTGTTTATAAGTTCCATGATAATGTGTTCCATGCCCTTGCAGATCAGGCTTATCAGACTGATGGGATGGTTTTTCCCAGGATCCAAGGTGGATCCCCCCTTGTGGAGTGGGATAACTGTAGCTGTGTGTCACTCAGTGGGCATGAAGCCTGAGGTGAGGCTATGATTAAACATAACACTTAGGTGAGGTGCCAGTTCATTTTGTAGTTCATGTAGTACACAGCCCGGGATGTCATCTGGTCCCATGGATGCTGTATTCTTAGCTTTGGAGAGTATGGTTTCTACCTGTGTGATTACCGGAATTTGGCAATCTTTTGGTATTGAGATGGGCCCTTTAGGGGGTAAGAGGGGGTGAAGTTGGCACTAAATCGATCTGCCAGGATATTGGCAATATCCTTGGGATCAGTATATTTAATGCCATTCTGTTGTAGTTCAGAGCATATCTGAGCATTGCCATTTAGATTCTTGACATAACTATAGAATGCCTTGTGGTTGTCTTTGGAATCTTTGGCAATTTTATTTTCGTAACTAGCTTTGGAGGATTTTTTGAGGGATTTCAGCTTCTTACTGAGGCTGGTAAGGGAGTTTTTTGCATCCTGGGATTTTCCTCTTTTCTGCAATAATTTCTTTCTTCTGTTGTATAGTTTGTTTATGGCAGGGGACCACCAGATTGGCTGCTTTTTTTGGAGGAGAGCATCTTGGTTCTATTTGGAATGGCATGATTCATGCATGAGTGGATGAGCTCGTACAGTGCCTTAGTGTAGGATTCAGCAGTCGAACATTCAGCTCCCATCTGCATGGGTGTCATGAAGTTTGTCACTTCAGACTTGAGTAGCATGAAGTTGGCTTTGGAGAAGTTTTTTATGGAGGTTTCCTTACTGGGGGGTGGGGGGGATGTGGATGTCAAGGGTGATTTGCTTATGAAGACCTGACCAGTGAGGGGGTGACCACTGGTGTGGAGCATCTATCTCCCATGTTGGTAATGACCTGGTCTGGGATATTGGAGCCCCTGGTGGGACAATGGATTAGTTGATTCAGGGCATTGGAATTTATGAATTCCAAGAACCATTGGGAAAAGGTGTTGGTACCCAAGTAATTTTCCCAGTTAATGGCAGGGTAGTTGAAATCACCCAGTATTAGGGTGTTTGGTTGTATCTTAATATTTTCCAGTATGTTTAGAAAGATGTAGTGAGAATCTTGGGGCATGGTGGGGGATCTGTAGCAAGCTACAGTTTGGATTGCAGTCTTACCTACAGTTAGTTGCACCTGAAGAATTTCAGTTGCACTGTGCTGGACAACTAGCCTGGAGGTGTGAATATTATTGGTGAATATGGACACTCCTCCACCTTTAGTATTTCAGTCTTGGTTTGGTGGCCGAAAAGTGTGGTAAGAGTTGTAGCCTGGTATTGCAGGTGTGCTCTCTGGAGCCTTGAACCAGGTCTCAGTTACTGCACATATATCGTTGTTCTCCATTTTTAGGAGTGCCTCGAGAGAGTGCATTTTGAGGTTTAGGCTTCTAACATTGAGTAACATTACCTTCAGATTTTGCATGCTTGTATCTGTTATGGTGATGGTTTTGTCCTTTGAACCTTGCCTAAAAAAGGCACTATAGGGGTGGCAATAGCTTTAGCTAGTAACCTGAATCCCAGGGGTGACAGGTGCAGACCATCTCTGGCAAAGCATCGTGGTTTGTCGATCATGTCATCCCAGTCAGACAGATACTGGATCCCCTTTGAATGACACCATAAGCTTAGCCAATTGTTGAAGTCACTCATTTGTCCTTATACTGTGGTATACTTCTCGGGTGAATGTAGGATGCTACTCAGGGCTAGGGTCATACCTGCCTGTGCCACATGATCTGAGAGCTCTTCCATGTCTCTTTTCATGTAGTCCAGAGAGGTATGTCTCAAATCATTCACTCCAACATGGACAATGACAGAGTCATATTTGTACTTGTTGTGGAGTGACTTGAGTGCATTCGATATGTGGCGGATCCTGGCACCCGACAGGCAGCTGACTGTAATTTTCTCCTTGTTCAGCCTGGTGAGTGGGACATCAGTGTGCCTGACAATAGAGTCACCTGTGACTAAAGTGTTGGGTATGTTGTCTTGCCTTAGGGGCTGTTGTTGGGTGGCACACTGGTGTTGTGAGCTATGTGTCATTTTGGTTGTGACTGGTGTTTGTTTGCATTTCAGCTTCGGAGGTCCTTGTTGTTTGGGCAGGTTAATGTTAAGGGCCTCCGCATATGTGGGTTTAGTGTTGCCGTGTGGGTGTTGATGGTATGGGTTTTGAAGAGCTATGTGTTGCTTGAGGTGTAGTGCAGATGTTAACCTTCTCCTCTTAGGTACATGGCCAGGATCAAGGCATTAAATGTTTTAACCAGTGGGTACACGTATCATATAGATGTCCATGGAGGCAATGTGGGGAACAAAAGATAGAGGAGCCAGCAAGTGAGAATAACAGTATGCCAGTGGTAAGTTGTCTGGAGACAACAGGGGTACCAAATTATCACAAAAGACTGTGTTCTATCTTAGTGGATGAAAAACAGGACACTGCTAAGAGAGCCACAGCCTCTGACATAATGATTGTGAAGCGTACAGTGGTTAAGGAGGATCAGTACTTGAGAGCTTTAGGAGGGACCCCATTTCAAATGCCTTTGAACAGTGTTTACCTTGACTGGAAGGGTGGAAAAGGAAGGAAGCAAGTAGGTGTGTTTGAGGATATCCCTGCAAATGTCTTGACAGGGAATGATTTTGATAATGCAGTACCTTATGTGCATGCAGTAACATGCATTCAGGCTTGGAGACAGGCATGTGGGTCTGGAAGCCTAGGGGAGACCCAGACAGACACCACACCTGAAACCTGGGCTGGTGAGGTGGCTCCCCTGTAGTAGTAAACCTGAAGGTGAGACATGGCTGCTGGTAGGTACTGATGTTCCCTTAGAGAGAGTGACTGCAAGGGCAGAGGTGAGTGGTAGTTCCCAGGCTGACAGTATGACACCACTGTCAGAGGATGCCAGACTTCCTGTGGAAGGGGAGCTGGAAAAAATCACAAAAGTAAAGCTGTAACAGGCTCATTTCTCCGGCCCTAAATTACAAGGCTTGAGGGAGGTAGCTAAGGAGGCACCTGATTCTCAAGGAAAGGGGGAATCTATATACTAGAATAAAGGGGACCTGGGGAGAAACAGAGAAAGAGACACAGACCCCAGGCTGAATGTGTTCCCTGTGTGCCGTTAAGGGAGCTTGTCCTTGATGCAGAGAGGTCTCTATCTGGAAATACTGAGTGTACCCATTTTTTGTTCTAAGTGAATGTCCCTCTCCAGTGTCAGTGATGAGGATTTAGGATGCATGATTACTGGCCCAGAGTGGCGCATCACAACATCATCTATGGCTGTTCAAGTGTCCTGATTGGGCATAGGAGAACCATCCATTTTCTAAATGGAACATACTTTTGGAGGATTTTCCAAGGCACCAGGGGAAAGAGACCTCTTGCTCAGGATGACATGCTGTGCCCTAACCATTCACCCCTTAAGGATGTACCTGGAAAAAAAACAGAAAATGAATCAGATTGAATATAAATAAGTGATATTACCTTAACCAGGTGTTTATTACAGTTAGTCAGTGCTGAGGGCATTATTTGTACCCGTCTTCTAAGGAAGAGTATGCTTTTTCTGATGAGTCTGATCTTGACAGAGCCAGGGTTACCTTACCGCAGGCATCTATATCCCAGGACTCTGATTCACTAGATTGTGAGAATGCAGGATGCTTTTGATTTTTTGAGAATAATTCCAGGCTAAGTCCAAAAGTAAGGCAAGTACTATCATGCTGTGTATGAAGCAACTTCACTTTATTAAAACAATAAAAGAAGTACCATAAGCACTTTCGGGTAAATCCCTTCATCAGATGATCCATCTGATGAAGGGATTTACCCAAAATTGCTTATGATACTGTTTTTATTGTTTTAATAAAGTGAAGTTGCTTTATACACAGTGTGGTAGTACTTGCCTTATTTTTGGACTTACTATTTGGATTTTTTGGCAGTACTTTCAGTGGAACGAGTCCTTTATGTTTTGTTTTTTTACTTCCAGGCTAAGGGATATATTTGCATGGGAACAGACCATGTTCCACCATAGTTGGGCAAATATGTTTTTTTTAACTAGATGTCCCTAATTTTGCACCCATTCCTCCAATTTTACCAGCATTTAAAGATGCCCTGAGAGCTGCATGTAATGCTTCTAATTCTCTTGCATCAGTTCCCAAAAAAGCAAATAAAGTATATAGAATTTCACTTGCAAATACATTTCTCTACTCTCATATTACACTTGCTGTCATCATGCATATCCAGCAGTGAAAAAAACATCTTTCTTTCTCCAACCCAGTTCCTGGGGATAAAGAGAGTAAATGGTTGGACAGAGTAAAAGCCTTTTTTCTCTTGCCCCATTAGCCTTGAACTATCAGGACAATAAGTGGAAGTTTATTTTAAAATATGCTAAAATCAGGGAAGAATTGTTTGCTTTTCTGACCTTTGAGGATAGGTCTTTTTTAAATCGGATTGTGTCTAACCTGTCTCAGGTTTCTAAACTTGCCTTACAAAGTGTGCATGATTGTGCAGACACTGTTGCCAGGGCTTCTGCTTCATTTACTGTTTTAAAGAAATTTGTTTAGGTATGTAACAAAATATTTCAAGATGACTTAAAGTCAGAAATGTTGAGTTTAGACATAGATGTTTTATTTGGGCTTGCACCTGCATTGGTCCTCAAATAATGGGTTGAGAGATGTAAATTAATGCAAGTAATTTCTAAGATTTTTCATGTCCCCAGATTCCTCCCTTCTAAATCCTCTACCCTTCCAAAGGACAGAAGAAGTGGAAGCAGAGAGCATAGCCTAATAACTTGTTTTTCTAGCCTGTTTCTTATTTTACATACATGTTATTTTACATACATGTTGTTGCTATTTCTCTAGTATGCTCGGCTTTGTTTATTATGCGCTTTTAGGTCGTGCACCATCCTGATGAAGATTTCGAAAAGTGTAGCCTAACAATGTATTTTACCAGCAAGGGTTGATTTTTTCCAGCAAGACTATTTTTAGTTAACTACATTTTTTTAGCTAATTTTATCTAATCTCCAAACTTCACTATTGTAGGTTTAGAGTGATTCTGCTAACCATGAATGAGCTGGCTCAGGGTATCTAACCTATCAGATTGTAAGGTGTGATGTCAAGTTGTCGTGCCCAATCACAATAAAGGTTTTTTCACCCACACTTGATTGGCGCCCACTGACACACCCCCAGGTACTCTTATAAAAGGAAATCCTCAGGATCACTCTTTCCATTCAGGAACTACGCTTCGATGGTGATTGTACTTCTGGTACTTTTTACTTCAATAAAGTACGACCTTCTAGAATCTGAACTTCGACTACGCTGATTTTTTGCCACCACAGCGAGCAGAGCTCCTTAGCCGAGCCACATTTACATTGTTTTGCCTGTTTTTTCTGTGTGTTTCATCTTTGATTTCTAGCTACCGCACTAGCAATTCCTCTCACCAGGCGACCTGACCAGCTGGAACTGCGACCTGTATACGAAGTCCTTCTAAAGGCTTTACTCAGCCTTCGACCACAAGCGCTCGGGTACGCACAGCCTTTCTCAAGGCTTTACTGGTAGCCCAGCTTCTTCACCGACATCCCACTGTACCTTTATTAAGGCAGCCTACCTGGTCATCCATTTGTTCTTGGCTTCCCTAGGGTATTTTATTCGTGGACTTATTTAGACAACTTGATTATTTGTGCAGAATCTTTGCCCAGATGCCAGGAACCCTTAACGTTTCATCCTTCCTAACCCATCTGGGATTTCAGGTAGATAACACAGAAATCTTGACTGACTCCATCACACCAGATTGTGTTTTTATGATGCTTTTTAGTCACTCTCATGCAAAAAGCCTTTTTATTGCTGGAAAAAAAATGGAAATTTATCCAGAAGTATTCCTAATTATTTCTCATCTGACTCTAGCTTTAGCCAGAAAATTCCTCAGAATTCCAGGCCATATGGTTTCTATGAGCCTAATGTAATTTTCCAAGTTGCACATGAGAAAGATTCAGAAACACGTGGAAGCAGCATCTTCACCCCCTAGATTTTCCAGTGAAAATGCTGTAGGGATCAGATATCCCTCAGTCCAGGACTTTCTTTCTACCCTAAAACAATCTGACTTGAAGGACTCCTCAGATATCAATAGTGATATCGTTTCTATGGGAATAAAAGTGCAAGGCCTGTAGGGCAATTCATACAGATGAAAGTCAAAGATCGCTGGCTGTGATTCAAGCTATAAAAGCTTTACATCACTTTGGCAATTAGGTCCTCTTCAGGTGATTACAGACAACACTACAGTGATGTGGTACTTAAAACAAAAATAGGGTACCAAGTCATACCAGCTCTGCTGCTTAGCAATATTGGCCTGGGAGTTAGCTCTTCAACACTCCTTAACTCTTCAGGCTTCTTACATACCGCCAGAACAAAACAAAACATAGTGCTAGACAAACTCATCAGATCCTGGACAGACCCTCATGTCGTCAAAGTCAGAGTTATTCTGGGTATTGATCTAGATGTAGGAACCACCTCAAGTAGATCTGTTTGCCTTCTTTTAAGACAGACAGCTTGACAAATTCTGTCATAACAATCCTTGCAAACAAGCTTAGAGAACAGATACTGTCTCATTCCCTTAGTCAGAGATGTTTCTATATGCGTGTAAACCCTTTCCAGTAATTTTCAAGGTATGTCTGAAAATTCAGAAAGATTTAACAAAAAGAATTGTGATGATTTCCTTTTGGCCCAAGCAAAATGGGTTCTCCCTTCTTATGGAATTGGCCAAGGGCAGTTACCATAAGCTTCCTCACAGACTGGATCTACTCACACAGGACAAGAGTTTGAAATACCCAGAAATCAAGCAACTGACAGCTTGCCTGTATGATTCAATTTTAATATATTTTAGGCATCTTTTTCATGAGAATGTACAGCAGATCCTAAAGGAGGCAAGAAAGCTGCTACTAGAAAGTTATATGTTGGTAAAATTTTCTAGTTGGTGCCTAGGCAGTAACTAGGGTCCCATCAGGGAGTTTCACCCTGGTTAAATATGTGTGAATTACTATCATCTGGCTTTTTATATGCTACTATCAAACCACATCTACTGACCAATTCAGCTTGTCTGCCTATGGACCCCCCTTCTGCAATGTTTGTGGTCAGTTTATTAAAGGAGCGTTGCACATGAGACCTGCTCACAAACAAATACATCCATTGTGGGATTTCAGTTTTGTGCTGGAAAATCTGGCCGTCACCTTCTGAACCTGCCCCTTTACCTGACACTTGGAAAACTGTCTTACTTGTTGCTCTGACATCTGCAAGGTGAATATTTGAGCTGTATCCCCTCATGGTAGGAGAACCATATCTGTTTTGTGTAGAGATAGGGACATTCTGTGGAGTAACCCTTCTTTCATGCCTAAGGTTGTCTCAGAATCCACCCTGAATTAAGCCATCAAGGCTTCAGTTTTCTATCCAGACCCTGGAAGCTAGAGAGAAAAGATTCTGCATACCTTGGATGTGCATAGGCAACTTTGGTATTACCTCAACATGACTACTTTGTTTTGCTACTTTCACCATGGCAAATCTAATCAAGGCATGGTTAAGGTTCATTCTACCAGAGGCATAGTTTCTTAAATGGTAAATTGGAAAGGAGTGGACTCTAGAAGCATTCTACAGGTAGTAACTTTGTCCTCTATACATGCATTTTCAAAGTACTACAAACTGGATTCCTTTTCTAGGTCCACAGCAAGCTTTGCAAGTTCCATTCTCCAAGGGTTGTGGACCCTTATCCTTCCTCCAGCCAGGCTGGGTAAGCTATGGCAGTCTACCCATACGCTAAGGCAGCAATGGGAATGATGAACATAGCACACTTGTGTAAATTGCATTAGTCATAGTAGTCATTTGAATTATTCAGTGCTGCAGAAGCTGTACCACCCAGCATCCCCTTATTGTACATAGTTTGTGTGGTTTACAACATGGTGGCTGCTGTTGGCATTGCTGTTAAGTTCGGTATGAATTTCCCTTTTTTATACTTTTAGGGTCAAGAAAGTCTTGATGATTTTTAATTCCTCTGGCTGCTTTTGTAGTTTCTTCTGAAAGATATTATCCTTTGAGCAGCCAGAGTGACTGTGCGTGTGTTGGGGGGGGGGGGTTAGATTTTTGGCAAGCTAGCCAGATGTTTTATCCTTGGCAGGATACAATCCAAAGGCTACTAAACCAGAGAAGAATTCAGACAAACTTTTATTAAGTGCAACTTACAAAACTTTTCACTGGGAGCAAAATTACATCTCAGATTGTTTTAAATAAAATGATTTATCGCAATTAGAATTTATTGAGATTACTGCTGTTTCTCCTGTACTTCCAGCTTTGCAGGATGCATTTTAACACAGCCTACAACATGCCTGATAGGCATCCTGCAGCCCTTAAAAGACAGTTAGGACCTTATAGAGTCTAACAGTTATTTTCGAATCCCAGCTCTAACTCTGCTGAGATTTTCTTGTCACATTTTTCTGCAGCTAAACATTCAGCAAGTGATAATCCTGCTCTCTCTGACAAGTATGAGCAATCTTTTGATAGATTTGGAAAAATAGTTTATTCTTCTGCTACTCTTATTTTTTTAGAATTTTAAATTGTCAAGCTCATGTTAAAGTTTTTCTTGCTTCTTTTGAACTCTACTGCCAATCTTTCTTCATCTGATGTTAAATCTGTAAATGCTCATATTGTTTCTGTTTCTGAGATAAACAAAGATGCTTTGAAGTGTTTTTATGATAGCTGATGCATCTTGCAGAGCAGCATCTACTGGGTCTTATATGAAATTATTTGCATGGTTATGTTTTCAAAATTTCACTGAAGATGTAAAAGCTGAACTTTTGAAATCTCCCCTTGATAATGAGGTTGTATTTGGAGCATTAGCTAGTGAGACCCTGAAAAAAAATTGATGAGAGCAATTGATTCAATGGGCGACTCAGATTTTTCAGCCTCTTTTCTCCAATTGTGTTAAAGGTTTCATCTTTAATACAGGATCCTTTATATAAAAAACAAAGTATGCAAACTCAAACTTCAGGCAAGCAGACATTAATAAACAATAGCAAGGAGGCGCTAAAGAGGAAGGAACCTCCCTAAACCAAGGACAGTCCAATAAGTCTGAATGACTGTCTACAAATGGCAACCTTGCCCCACCCTGCCAATTTTTTAATTCTTCTCTAAACTCTGGGTCCCCATTTCTCCCTTTGGCAGCAAATAATCTCAGACAAATGGGTTCTGAGAGTTATCCATCTGCAGTTCAGATGGCAGTGGGAGTCCCTTCCTCCATTTCCGAAGATTCCTTCCAGATCAAATGTTTTTATTTCCCCTGGCATTCAGCATTTGCTGAATCAAGGGGTAATAAAGCCTATGCATCTCTCCCTTGCAGGAAAAAAATGTATTCATGGATTCAAGTAGCTTCATGGAGACCAGTCCTAGATCTTTCCTTATTCAAGCAGTTTGTGAAAGTTCCAAACTTCAAAATGCTACACCCTCACAACATGTTAGCTGTTACAATCCTTTCAATTTTTTGGCAAGACTAGATTTAAAGGAAGCTTATCTTCACATTTCAATAGCCACACATTTCAAGTGTTTCTGTGTTTGATTACACTTTCAGTTTTCTTCATTACCATTTGTGTTATCCAGTATTCCAATGGTGTTCTCAATTGTCTAGATTCAGTAATAGCCTATTGTAGACTGCAAGGTATTCCCATGTTTCCTTATTAAGAAATATGTTTTATCTTTACATATTCTTTTTTGAAGTGTCAGGAAATTTTCACTTGGGTAACAGATCCTTTGCAAAATGAATTTCCAGGAGAACATCCAAAAGTCTTGTTTAATCCCTTCTCATATAATAGTATTCCTGGGGTTTCTCCTGGATACATCCATTAAAAGGGCTTTTCTTCCACAGGAAAAAGATAGATATATTCCTGAGTTTTTCCAATCAGTCGAGGACTTCAGCAAGGAAATTATCCAGGATTTTAGGATTCATGGCATCTATGATATTCTTGATTCTTCTAGCCAGACTCCACACAAGAAGGATTTGATGGTACTTAAAGTCTGTATGGTGCTAACATCTGTAACCTCTGATTTTTCAAACTTTAGTACTATGATTTGTAAAAAGGGAGCTACTTTTGTGGAGTAACCAGTTTTATCTAAATCCAAGTCAGTCATGCTCCACCACAGTCTTAACAGATGCCTTAGACTTTCCGGGTGGGGTGCTGGATCTTAAGGTGTAAATGTAGGGGGTCTTTCAACAAAAAAGACAGACCAAAACACACAAACATGAAAGAGATATTAGTAGTGAAAAATGCACTCAACTCCTTCAATCATCTGCTGACCTCAGCACCTCTAGATGTGATCAGACAGCACCACAGTGATGTGGTACATAGACAAACAGGGGTTTTCCAGATATTATCCTCTGTGTAGATTAACCATGATAGTATCAAATATAACCATTCATCCTTATCACTCTACAGGCTTCTTACATTTTGCCAAAGCAAATATCTGTGGCACACAAGCTTAGCAGAACCTGGACAAAGCCTCATGAATGAAAATTAAAGCAAGGGATCTTCCAAGATTTGATACAGTTGTGGGGAGCATTTCCAATCTTAACAAGCAACTGTGAAAATTCTGTTCTGGGATTCCTTACAAGCAGGCTTGGAAAACAGATGCATTCTCATTTCCTTTCATTGGAGTGATTCATGTATGCCTTTCCAACTTTTCCACGGATATCCAGGGTCATTCTGAAGAATCAGAAGGGCTTTCCAATGATCATTGTGGTGACTACCTTCTGTCCCAGACAACAATGGTTTTCCCTTCTTTTGGAAATGACCAAGGATGATTACCACAAGGTTCCTTACAAATTGGAACTACTCACAAAAGACAGGGTTTGTTTGATGTACCCCAACTAAAAACAACTTCAGCTGACTGCCTGGATGATAGTATTTTAATACTATTTAAGCACCTATTTCCGGAAGGCTTGCATTGGGTATTAAATGAGGCAAAAAGAACCTGCAGCTAGGAAATTGTATGTCACCAAATGGAAAAGGTTTTCTAGTTGTTGCATAATTAAGAACCAAGTTTTTTTTTCCTTTGGTTCTTCAATATTTGCATGAATTATTTTCCTTTGCTCTTTCTTATTCCTCTACCGTGGCTCATCTTTCAGCCATTTTGACATATCTACCTGTGGATCCCCTCCCCTTCATTGTACTGTTATGTCCAGCTGTGGCTGGAAGGGGTTCTACATAACCATCCAAATAGAAAGCAGGTGGTTCCTCCTTGGGAGAGTAATTGTGTTTTGGAAAAATGAACTCTTGCTTCATTTGAACCAGGCCGGCAAGCTGATTTGAAGGTCATAACATGGAAAACAATGTTACAAATAGCTCTGACAAAAGAGTGTCTAAGTTGCAGGCTGTTATGGTTTGCCAACCTTATCTCATTTTTTCCACAAATATAGGATTTATTTAAGACTTAAATCTTTCAATTATGCCTAAAGAGGTACCTGACTCTTCTTTCCAGATTGTAAAATGAAAGAGAAATGATTCTTCATACTATGTATGTCCACAGGCAACTCAAATAGTATCTTTAAAGAACTAAAATCTTCATAAATTCTGATCAGTTACTCATTTCTAATGAAGAAAAAAAAAAGGGAAACCATTGTCAAAGCAGTTTCCAAATGAATGTCTCATTCTGTTTCCCATTTGTTACTCCCACTATAATAAGTCAATTCCAGGCAGGATCAAATCAAATTCTATGAGAACCTTGGCTTATTTCATGGCTTTTTGAACAGGGATGGGTTACAGAAGTATTCTAAAGGAAGCAACTTGGTCCTCTCTACGTGCTTTTAAAAAGAACTACAAACTAGACTCATTTTTCTGGTCATGTGTAGGCTTTTTGGGGCCAATGTCCAGGGGCTCCTAGATCCTCATTGTTCCTCCTGCTCCCACTCTAAGCTTTGCTATTCTACCCATATAGCTTAGGCTACTAAGATAACTTATCATAGCAGTGTATGTTCAGATAGATCACTGCAGCTGTAGCCACTACTTCCCTCCAACCCCCACCTACAAGCCTCACTGTCAGTAAAGAAACTGACTAAATGGCTGACCAAGTGCACTGACTTTTACAATAACAGGTATAATAAACTGTTGTGAAGCCCACTCATAGCATGTTCATTATACAGCAATAATTTCAGAACTTACATTAGAAGTATTTCTGCTCAAAATGTTTTAGAAGCTGCCTCATGGATGAATGTCGACACATTTATCAAATGATATAAACCTGACGCTTTCAGAGTAGAAAGAGAACAAAATCTGGAATGACTGTGCAACAAGAAATTATGTAACTATCAACCCTCTAACAGATGAAGTGTTGTGTAGGAATGTTACCGCTTACTGTTAGAGTAAGTCTTCCCTAACAAAACATTAAAGTTGTATGAAATATTTATTGTAATAGTGGACCATTAGAGCAAAGTAACTGTACAGGAAAAAAAATCTAACTCCCCCCATTTCCCCTTTAGGGAGTTTTGCATGGCTCCATTATGACTGTTTCCTTATGTTGTTTTTGGATTTGTTGTTCACGTATTAGTTTATCTATTTTATCTTTGTTAATGGGGCATGGCTGATGGAGTCTAATTAAAGGCCCTTTTCAATGGCAGGCTGAGGAGAAAAGTATGTTGCAATACAATATATATATATATATATATATATATATATATATATATATATATATATATATATATAATTTGCATATATATATATATATATATATATATATATATATATATATATATATAATGTTGTTGTGTCTTTCGGTTTTTCCTGGTTAGGGGTCGCCACAGCGGAACTCCGGTCCGGTAATGATTGGCAGTAGATTTTTCATGAACGCTGAGGTGCCAGCTCATATATATATCTATATGTATGTATATATATTATTTGAATATGAACTTTAAAAAAATCAAGTGCATTTTAGACACGTGATGCATAGTTTGAATCAGCAGCTTGCTAAATGAATACATTTCATACAACTAGTATTTAGTCATAGATTGTGTGAAGATAGTTGAAGTCTGCCAGCCTAGCCAGATAGAATTTTGTAGATAATTCTGTCATTTGTAAATATTAATATAAGCCACAGGCTTGTTCTCTTAAATATGAAAAGACTGTAGTGGGTGTGGAACTGCAAAAATGTAACAACAGTGCACTTTGCTATAAGAAAGCTAAATCAAGCATTTTATGACTGTCGTTGATGTCAAAATTCAGAGCCAATATATCTGGGTGAAGGAATTCTGGCTATTGTTTTAAGACCAGAGTTAATGGCTTAAATTTGCATGTATAAATGTCCTTTATTTCTCTGGTTTCTGACCAGGTAAAGAATGTAAATGTAGTTTCTGTTAGCCTGGGAACACCAGAGAAGTGTAAAGAATTATGTCATGTGAAGCAGCTCTGTGTTATCAATTTAAAGAGAGAGAATGAGAGAGCTCAGAGCATTTTGTCTAGAGAACATCCAACATCACCAGCACAGCTTTACTTTATAAGTTATTTAGAATTGTGTTTTCTCCTAGATATAGCTAGGAAATAGGAAGATTAGATAAGTTTGTTTTTCCATGATGTGAGAATTTTTGCTAGTGTATTATTTTAAGTATTTCTCTGTGATCTCTGAACTCTTGACTAGCACTGTGCAGTAAGAAGTATCGTCTTGTGTTTTTATTATTTATTATTAAATATTTTTAAACATTTCAACTGTGGCTGTTTTATGTAGAGTTAAGTTAAGCTCTAGAGTACATTGCATGTATATAGTGATACTGTACCAAGTCACTCTAATAAGCCTTGACTGTTCACTCACACTTACCATTTAGATAACAATATTGCACAGTAATAATTGGACACCCTTTCAGAAGGGCCTTTGAGTAGCTGATATTAGTGGGTAGTGGCAGCTGGTACTACCATATAGTCTAAGGGGCACAGTTGGAGAACCTGTACCAGCCTTACCCAGGAGTATATGTGTGGTTGTATGTAACTCTTATCTCAAAGTGTGTGTGTGTCAGCTACTTGGGCAGGGACACAAAGCACTGGTTGGACAGAGAGGGTGCTGGAGGTTTTAGCTTGCCCAGTAGGTTGAGATCTCGTCCCTATAGCAGTGCCATTGTGGGAGTCTTATTGGGGACCTGGAGGAAAAGGGAGAGACCAGCCCCAGACTGATTGTGATATCTGTGTGTTCTTAAGGGAAATTGTACTTTGCTGTGTGTGTGTGTGTGTGTGTGTGTGTGTGTGTGTGTGTGTGTGTGTGTGTGTGTATTACCCTTTCCTTATATGGATACCCCTCACTGGTATTAATGGTGAGGATTGAGGCTCCTTGATTGCTGGGCCAGTGCATGGGTGTCACAGATTGTTCTTATTTTGAAAGAAATATTTTGAAAACCCAGTATAGAGGAAAAAAGAGTTAAGAGGCTGAAAGGGAAGAGCGTGAGATAGAAAGTTTAATAGGAAGGATGATGGCATATAACTGGCATTATAGGTAGTAATATGAAAGGTAGATGTGTTGAAGAAAGGCGAGGGTGATGAAAGAGAGATAGAAAGTATACAGTTAAGATGAAACTGAGAAAGTGGTGCTAATATGTAACAAATGATTTTATGTTATTTTTTTACTTGACTAGACACTGCAAAATTGCCTTCAATAAACTTATTTCCATGTAAGGGTCTTATGATTTACAGCACAAAGCTAGCATGTGGCAGTCTTTGAACATGTTAAACAAACACCAGTCTTGTAGTGTGATTCTTGACAATAAAAGACAAACGTGCTAAATAAAGTGTATCTCCAGTGGTTCCTTAAATACTTGTTTGGTTGTTAATTTATATCTGAGTGTGTTGCATATTTCTGTAGGTACATTTCAAGGTTGACATAAGACCAGTGCTGGTCCTCATAGGAAAGCATGGAATGGCTGATGAAAGGGCTAGCCAGACAAAGAAGGGAAATGAATGTGGGCAATTCCAACAGTGAATCCTCCTCAAAAATCTACTTTTATGCCATTATCTCATACACTTACACTTTTTCTTTCTTCCATTATTTCCCAAAGAAATATGGATTATCACCCTGTCTCTAGAGGAAGTCGGGTTTCATTCTCACATACAAAAACATTATCTGGTCTCAGAGTGTTCACTGAATGTTTACTTATTTCTGAACCCAGTATGCCCACATATACTCCTGACTGATTAACAGACACATTTGCACTCCAGTTTCAGCTCATTCACTAGGCATCACTAGACATCAACTACAGAAGCTTACATTAGAAGGATGTGCTTGATAACAGCTTATGTTTGATACTCAGCCTACAGACATCAAATATAGAACTTTATTTGGTAAGAAACATATATAAATAAAAAAAGGGTATGATTTTGAATACAGTCATGCAAAAGCTTTTGTCATAAGACAAAACAAAAAATCTGTAATTCTTTCATAGGACATCTTTCATCCACTTCTGTCTGTCAGAATGTCTTTCATCTCTGGGATTCATGTCAATGGTTATTTTAATTATCAAATACTATGCTTTAATTTAGGAAAATTTTTCAGACTCTACCACAACCTATGAAAGAAATTACACTAAAACCCCATAATTGCGAAGACCATTGAACACAGTAGTAATCAACATTGGATTAAATATCAATCCTTTAAAGATGTCAAAAGAGCAAAAAGAATCAGGATAATGTTTTTTCAAGGGATTAAGCCCTTATGCATTCCCCACAGTCCTGCATCATAATTATTTTAACACCAATATCAAAAAAGAAAATGGCACCAAAGCACAGCCATTAAAACTTAATATACTTTATTTGAGTAAGAGCTTACTCAAATAAAGTATATTAAGTTTCATTGGCCTTGCTTTGGTACTGTTTTCTTTTTTGTTATTGACTTGTTTAGTTGGCACCTTATATCCATTGGGTCCAGTGAGTTTTTGTACATTTATTTTAATACCAAGTAGATGAGCTTCAGTGAAGAAAGAGCAATCCATTTTAAATGAAAGAAGCTGCATGACATGAGGTCCACTTCCATACTGCAGTCTTGTTTTAAAGAAATAACTCCAGTGACTGCAATTTGAAATACTTACCTCAACCTAAATACCACAACCAATTGTACTGCAATTACAACAGTGAGGATGTGCAACAATAGATCAACACTATCAGTTTGAGAAAACTGCATAGCTGAGTACTAGTGTACCCTGGCATAATCAGTTTAGAAACCAGGTGATTTTTTCAAGTCACCACAATCAAAACCTCAGTGATGTGATATGCAAGCAAACAGAGTGACTTCACCTTCTATGTTAAAGAAATTGTCCCTGATAATTTAGGAAAAGGATTTTCCTTCAGCTGGATCAGCACAAACTGTCATTATCCCTTGTTATTTGAATATCCTGGAATAGAGTAGAGCGCTGTTATTGATCCAAGAAGAGGAATTTAACAAAACTTTTTTCCCCATATCATTCAAATTTGGCAATAACCAGTAACAGATCTGGTTGCATTTTACTTGAGCTAGCAGTTACATATTTTCTGCCAAGTATCTTCATCAGAAACATTTAGCAACAGTTGCTTTAATAACACATTTGGGAGTAACAACCAGCTTTGTGCATTCTGTTCCATCACTCTGAAATGTTACAGAAAGTAAAAAAATGGGAGAAAGCAAATCTAATTTCAGTAGCCCATCTTTGACATAAACAGCCTTTGTGCTTCTTGTTATAGTCAGTAGCACAAAATCAAATGTTTTCCATTCCAAAGGTTTGCCAAGGTTGACAACGTTTTAATTGTAGAATAGTATTGGATGGACTGGAGAGATGATGCATTATATGTACACAGCTTTAAGTGATGGGTTTCTTCAACTGTATTTCAGAATGTATATTGAAACTAGGAAAGAAACTATACCTGTGTATCTTGCAAGTCACACTGAAATTATATTTTCTTTAACCTTCCCACACTGGTGTTGTTGTGTTCTTAAACTCACTGTCTCTCTAGTTGACCACCCCTCATGTTAATTTGACCAAATAATTCCTCCCCTCTCCTCTTTCATTGACTATTGTCAGTAAGCACAAAGTAATCATTTTGTTAAGTCACTCCCCCTTGTTATTTAAACTTATTTGCCCTCCCACTGTATTCCATAATACAGAATACCAAGTGCCCATCCCCATCAAATTTATCTTGCTCTTTTAAAATTAGTGGCTCTCCTCTTAGACTGCTAAAGTGCCCTCCCTTTCATATCTACCTGCTTAGAGCACACTGCAATTCTTAGAATATTAACACATTTTTCCAATTTAAAATTTACAACATCTACTCCAGGACCACCAATTGCTGGAGAGCCCACATTCCACTTCTCGGTAGTCATCTTGGGATTAGTGCTTCCGTTTTGCTCCTGGTGAGAGAAGCAGCAGAAGGTATTGATTCCTGATGTCTCTGACTGGGCAGTGAATTTATGTGTGGAACCTTCCTGGATGATCTAATTTTTCTTCAAAGCATCTACCACGAAAAGGCTATAACCAGCCTACAGGCATCTGCATCATCTGAGACAAATCACAAGAGAACCTGTGGCCTGCTTCTCATCTTGGGATTAGTGCTACTGTTTTGCTTCTAATGAGAGTAGAAGCAAGGAGACATTGAATCCTAGCAGTGTAAAGCTGTAGTGAGTCCAACATTAGTAGTAGCTAGGTGGTATCAAATAGTTGAATTGCACTGTTCAACATTCCTGAGAAAGCTAATTATTTCTTTTCAGTACAAATTGATTGATTAGCTACTGTCTAACCTAACCTCAGAGTATCTCCCTGAATGCTTCAACCATAAATTGTTACGGTCTGCTGCAGCAGTTTCTAAGTGTTTGGAAGTTTCCTACACACAAGCAGGCTCCTTGAGTTGACATTTTTCCTTTATAAGCACCTTGAAATTTCACCAATACCTAGTTGTGCACAGGCAACTAGTTTAAATATTGACAAGTACAGCTCCAGAGTAACAAACCAGTTACTCCTGACTTTATATTCTCAAAGCCACAATCAATAAAAAAGGCCCTTTGTCCATGGATAGGAACTTTCCCACTATCTCCATTGCTGGCTTGTTGAACATGGGCATTGTGAAGAAATGTAGAAATTTAGGATATATTCAAAATACTGTGCCATTTTTTTTTTATTTTACCTATAATATTTCCTCTGCTAGTATTGACTACTTTGCTGTGCCCCTGGAGAAAATTTCCTTCCCTCAAAATCCAAATCAAATATTTTTTATCAACCTACTTAGAGTATAGCAGTAATCACCCACCCCATCAGAAGAAAAGCTGAATTAAGGGTCAGCTCATATTCTTACTGAGATTAGTGTTAGGTGATGACACCATGAAGCACAAAATGGAGAAGGTAATGCCTGTGTTTACTGATCAAGGTTATCTCACAGACTTTGTTAATGACATCAAGGAACTAGTTCTTAAAGACAGAGATACAGGGGAAAGGCCTCTGTTGGAGAATGGCTTATCAAGAGATGGACCTATGAAAGATTCTTCACATAATAGTAATTTTAACAAGGCTATAGTTTTAAAATATAGTCCAGGGATTTTTTAATGTTAAATTGGTAACAGAACAGAATTGGGAAGATATGTTTCTGTAATGATGCAATAACCCAAGGATAGGTGATTTGCCTTTATTTCTAAAATGACCAGGAATATAAAAGAGAAATGGCAGGTAGTACAAACATCTACCAGTGCTACTAATTCATAACCTATAAATGTGGTATGTGTTTGCAATGCCCACATATAGATGTTGAATTAAATCTCAGGAATTTAGAATATGATTTTAGGTTCACATAGAAATTGAATTGTGGTAGACATTGTATATCTAGCCTATTGTGATCCCTGTCAGTGTTGTTATGTGAACAAGACATAGAACATCATTGGCAGATTAGTGGTGTAGTCATTCATAAACATATATATGAGCATTGTTGTGACTTAAAGAAAGCCAAGAAGATCATAGGATCATAGGAGGTTACTAGGCTAATAGCCCTGGCACCCTTACAAGCCAAGCCAAGAGTTTATCTGCAAAGAAGAAACTTCAGTCAGCATTTGTCACTCCTACCAATGAGAGACACAGGTTTCCCATCTGCTCATCAAGGTTGTGCTTGAAGAGGGTCAGCGAGGTACTCTGTTTGACATGTATGGGAAGTCTATTCCAGAGATGGGACAGCCTCTGGGAGACAAACCTGTCTCTCCAGCAGGTTTTATTGATATCACATATTAGATTTAGGCCTTTTGAATTAGTAATGTGCGAGGAGTTAGACTTACAGATATGGAGCATCTCTAGTAGGGCACGGTCCGATATTGCCTTATAGGCGAGACACAGATCACCTCTGAGCAATCTGTATGGTACTGAGTAGAGTGATAGTGATTTCAGCCTGTCCACACAGGACAGGTTTTGAAGGCCATGTATTCTCTTTGTGAGGTATTTCTGTGGCCTTTCCAGTTGGTGCAGGTGTTTGGAGAGGTACATACCAAACGGGGAGTTATACTCAATTATTGGCCTAATGAGAGAGGAATACAGAGCGGTAATATCCTCCTTTTTTCTGGAAACAATCCCTTTACTTATGAGATTAACCAAGTAAAAGACTTTTCTGACCACTGCCGCTACATCATGGTCGAATGTGAGATTGCTGTCGACCTGAGTACCCAGGTCTCTCACCAAAGGTTGTATGCTTAGGGGTTGCCATTGATGAGGTAATCAGAAGGGGCTGTGTTTTTGCCAAATGGTATGGTAATACATTTTTTTTTACATTTAACTTAAGGCCATGACTTTGACACCAGTCATTTGTTGCTGTGAGACTCTCTTGCAGTATGTTAACATCATTTGGGGAGTCAATGACAGCACCCAACTTGCAGTCATATGAAACTTGGCCAAACACATGCCTTTTGTCTTTGCTTGAACCTCTGATAAGTAGATGCCAGACAACAGGGGTCCCAGGACAGATCCCTGGGGAACACCTAGTGACAGGTCTGCTGCACGAGTTGGAGGCACCTGTTTTGCCCTTGTGGGTGCTATCAGTGAGCCAGTTGGCCACCCACCTAATGAGATAGTGATTTACACCAAGGTGTGTCAGCTTTTTGATGATTCCTGAATGGGGGATTGTGTCAAAGACATTGGCCAAGTCAAGGTAAGCTGTATGTACTGACTTTCCCTCATCCAGGACCTTGGTGACAGTCTAAAAGTCAAACAGGTTCAAGAGGCAAGATCTGCACTTGACAAATCTAAACTGCGTGGGGTCAAGTACTTGGAGATTGCCTATTTCCTTGTTTATGAGATCCATATTAATGCTCACCATGGCTTTACAGATCAGACTTGTCAAGTTAATCGGGCAATAGTTCCAGGGTCAGTAGTGGCACCACCTTAGTGCAAAAGGATGACAATGGACGTTCTCCACTCTGCTGGGATGAAGCCTGTACTTAGGCTGTGGTTGAATAGGGTGCTAAGTGGTGAAGCTAGTTCTTGCTGGAGATGGTACAGAATACAGCCTGGGATACTATCAGGTTTCATGGAAGCTGTATTCTTTACCTTTTAGAGCTGTATTCTTTGCCTTGGATAGGGCCTTTAACACTTGATCTACAGAGATGTGAAGTGCGGGACAAGTGTTGGGGATGTCGAATGGGCCTTTGGGGGGATTGGGGGGCGAAGTTTGCACTGAACCTATCTGCTAGCAGGTTGGCTAAGTCAACAGGATCAGTATAAGTGGTACCATTAAGTACTAATTCAGAACAAACCTGGGCTTTGCCATGGAGGCTCCTGACATAACTGAAGAAGGCTTTGTGGTTTCCCTTAGTTTCGGAGGGTGGATTCAATTCATAATTGGCTTTGGAGGTTTTCACTAATGATGTAATTTGCTTGTTGAGGCTGAGGAGGGAGTTTTTTGAATTTGGAATTTGTTCATTTTTACCCTTGAACAACAGTTTCTTCCTTTTGTTGTAAACCCTGTTGACAGAGGATGTCTACCAGACAGGTTTATGTTTCCTTGAGGAGCAGGTTTTAGTTCTGTTGGGTATGGCTGAGTCCATGCAGTTGTACAGGTGCTTGTATACTGCATTGGCATACTGTTCAGCATATGTTGTCTGCATCCTCTGAGGGGGCCAGTGGTGTGAAGCTACTGACACCCTCCCATAGGGGGTTATAGTCAGCTTTTGAGAAGTTCTTTAGCCTGGTTACGGCTGAGGCGGTTGGGTGGAATAGAAACTTAGAATGAGACAGACCGATGATCTAATCTGACCAGGGAAGAACATACTATGTGAGTGGTGCAGGGGTCACCCATGTCGGTGAGAACTAAGTCCATAATGTTATCTCCCCTTGTGGGGAATGAGACGAGCTGGCCTAGTGAGTTAGAACTGATGAAGTCAATGAATCATTGGGTGTATACATTAGTGCTGGACTAGGTCACCTAGTCTATGCTGGGGTAGTTGAAGTCACCAAGGATCAGGGTGTTAGGGGGAACCTTGACGGAGTCAAATTGATCCAGGTAGGAGGAGTGGGTGCAGCCCTGAACCAAGTTTCCATGACCAAACAGACATTGGCATCTCCCAGTGTGAGGAGAGCCTCCAGTGAGTGCATTTTCAGGTTAAGGCTACTAGCATTTTTCAGCATGACCTTCAATTTACTTTTTGACAGATCTTTTATGTTGGAAGATTTGTCTTTGTGAGATAGCCTAAAAAAGACACAGTGGGGGAGGCAAGAGCCTTGGCCAGGATCCAGAATCCCAGGGTGATAGGTGGATGCCATCTCTGGCAAAGCATCGAGGCCTGTCAACCACGTCATCCCAGGCAGACAGATACTGGATCCCCTTGGAAAAACATCAGAAACTAAACTAATTGTTGAAGTCAATTATTTTTTTGTTGGTATTGAGGTATATAATTCTTTGTGAAGGTAGGATGCTGCTTAGGGCTAGAGTCATACCTGCCTGGGACACATACTCTGAGAGCTCAATCATGTCTCTCTTTATATAGTCCAGGGAGGTATGTCTCAACTCATTCACACCAACATGGACAATGACAGAGTCATACTTGTACCTGTTGTAAAGAGACTTAAGTGCGTACGTGATGTGACGGATTCTGGCACCTGACAGAAAACTGACCGTGACCTTCTCCTTGTTGACCTAGTGAGGGGGACATCAGTGTGTCTCACAACTGAGTCACCAATGACTAGTATGTTTCATTTATTGTTATGTCTCATAGGCTGCGTTGGTTTATTGTTATGCCTTATTGGCTGTGTTTGTGAGACACTGGTGTGATGCCATCTCTGTGTGATGTGTTTGGTGATGTGTGTGGAATGTTGGTGAGTGTGTTTTGGAGTTCTCTGCTCTTTAGGTAAGTTTGTATTGAGGACCTCTGCATTGGTGGGTGTGTGTTTTGCTTGGCTATTTGATGTGGATGGTGTGGTGTTTGTGCTGGAAATTTCCTCTTTGTCAGGAGTACTGACTGTGCCATGAGAGAGCATGGATTTTAGGTTAATGATGTAGATGCGTTTCTCGCAAGTAGAAGAATTATGTGTTAGAAGATGAGGGTTGTCAGTGAACATAAAGCAGTTGCTACACAGTCTCAGTATGCCCATGTCGATCAGGCTGGCAGGACAAACTGATGGGAATTGTCCAGACATAGTGTTCTGAATACTTTGGCAGACTTATGATGAGAGGGTTTTGATAAGGGTTTGTCCACAAGAGTGTAGACCACAAAAACCTTCTTAAATGTAAAATAACTGGCCTGAAGCACAAGTGCTAAAACCAAAACTAAGATGCTTAGAATAGCAGATAAATTTAATCAGGCTACTAACAAGCAGTAATAAATAAAGTGCAATGAGCAATGAACTGTATAAACATACTACACAATTTAAGGAACATAGAATGGTTCTTGTTTGTAGTACTAGAACACATTATTATTGAACCCAGCGGGGGTTCATGGAAGATTAAGTTAGAATACAATGACTTATATGGAAAATCAAACTTAACGCTGGGAACTATCCAGGAATAAATGATACATTTCCATCAGTAGCACATCAAAATTTGGCACGGTACAGTTATAGTTTTTACTTTTATTAATATGTGTGTGTGTGTGTGTGTGTTTATATATATATATATATATATATATATATATATATATATATATATATATATATATATCTACTTCTGTTCTTCAAAAACCAACTTTTTCAAAGAACAGATAGCCGAGACCCACTTTAACTAAAGTACACTTAACCGAAAGTACACTTTTGCAGAAATCAGTTAACCAAAGCATGGTACAGTGGGCAAAAGAAATATATCATTTTCCCCACTGTAGTGCAATCTTGGAGTTATAGTGGGTTGTTTTACTTTGCAGGACACACCTCTGCTACTTCGATTACTAACTGTAAGATCGCACTACAGTGGAGAAAAGGATATATTTCCTCATCCCCACTATGCCATGCTTCGGTTAACTGATTTCCATGAAAGTGCACTTTTGGTTAAATACATTTTCATTAAAGTGGGTCTCGGCTATCTGTTCTTCAAAAAACTGTATTTTAGAAGAACATAAGTAGACCTATATATATATATATATATATATATATATATATATATATATATATATATAAATACATTTTTACTAATATATGTGTTTAACATTTTTGTAGAGGTATTATATAACTTTTAATATATTTTTAAATTTTATTAGCTTTAATCTTTTCATGTGATGAAATGTTGGATGTATACTTTTGTGTCATCGGTGCTTTCTGGTATTTCTGTTATTAGAACTGAGGTTGAAAAGGGAAGAGATAATCAATTTAAACCTATTAAAGGGGTTGCTAATACTCTTGATACAATATACAACCATAATGAGTATAAGGAGATGGAAAATAAAGGGGAATTTCAACAAGCTTTAGTTTTGGAATTTAATGTAACCAATAATAATATAAGAGGGATTTTTCAAAAAGAGTGGGAAAAATTCATCTCACTCACTGACTTGGAAAATGTACCCAAAACAATACCAAAGGTAGTGTACAAGAATTCAAGAAGTATAAGGAATATATTAGAAAATAAGAATATTGATAATTCCAATTCTTGTAGGAATGGTGTAAGGAAATTAGGTACCTTCCAATGTGGAAAATGTAATCAGTGTGAATTTATTATTAATAAGGGGGATATATTTTTGGAAAGTAGGAAGAGGTGGATAAGAAGCAAAGGATATTATAACTGTGACATGAAGGGGTTAGTGTACCTTGCCTTATGTGGACAATGTGAAGCTTTTTATGTGGGGAAAATGGAGAGAACACTAAAAAGAAGAATATATGAACATATCTATGATATATCTAAAGGTAAAGAAACAAATGCATTATTTAAACATTCTAAGGTATGTGTAGGTTATAGATTCTTCTTTCTAGTTTTGGAGCAGATTAAGAATGATATTAGAGGTGGCCCATGGGAGGAAAGAATTGAATATAAAGAATTATGGTGGCAAGTAACCCTAGAAGCGGGTAAATTTCCAGGGCTAAATGACTATCTATCTATCTATACAGCCACTATTAAAGATAAGGGCTACAAAAATGTAAAGAGAAAAAATATTAGTGCAATATTTTTTAAGACAACAGAGGGAGCTGTTTCCTCACATTTTGTATTAGTAAAGAAAGAAATCACTTTAACATTGTTTATTTAATTCATTTATTTATTGCAGTTGGTTTACCAGGATAGTCCATTGGGCCTTGAAGAACCCGTTTTCAATGGAGTCCCGGGGAGAAAAGCTCCAAAAAAGAAATAAATGTACATTAACATTTGACAGTAATATCTAGATACATGCTAGCAAAAGAACATAAATGTACATTAACATTTGACAGTAACAGTCTTGGTACATGCTATCAAAGGAACAAAAGCAAAACATAAATGCAGATTAACGAACAAACATAGTAGATGAATAAAGTAGATTATGGTATTACAGGGCATTAAGTAGAGTTGGTTATGTGGGGTGGGTGCAAGAGCATTCCCATTGAGATGCTAGGTGTAAGAAAAGTGACTTCTTGAAGGTAGAGTGGTTAGAGGTAATGCGGATGTTTGGTGGTAGAGAGTTCCAGAGGTGAGCAAGGCTAAAGGAAAGAAGGTTTTTGCCTGGGGGATGAGTAGGTTTGTGCACTTCTAGTAGATTTTGATTATTAGACCTTAGAACTCTGTTTGGTAGGTGCATTTTAAGGGCAGAGGAAAGGGAGGGACAGTTGGAGGGTTTAGAATAAGCTTGTGGGCTAGAGTTAGTTGAGTGTAAGTAAGATAGTTGGGAAGTTCTAACCATTTTAGTTTATGGAGGGAGAGACAGTGGTGAGTGGAAGACTTATGAGCGGTGGCGAATTTAGCAATTTTGTTATAGCAAGAGGTGAGCTGTTTTTTTTAACAAGGACTGAAGATTAGTAAGTAGTGGGGCACCATAGAGAAGGGAGGGGATAAGGAAGGAAGTAGCTAGAGTGATTTTAGTGGTGGATGTGAGGTAGGCATTTTGTCTATACAGCATGCCAAGTTTTTGATGTGTTTTTTTGATGTTTTTTTGTAGGTGGGAATTAAATTTTAGTTGGTTGTCAATGTGGACCCCAAGTAGTTTGGTCTCTGACACTATTTCGAGAGGTGAGTTATTTTGACTAGTAACTAAGAATGAGTTCATGTTGGGAGGATTGAGTTTGGAGGGAGTAAATAACATTAATTTGGTCTTGGTGGCATTGAGAGCTAGATGATTGCTTAGCATCCATTGCTCTGTGGAAGAGAAGGCATCTTGAGTAAGTTTTTGTAGTGTGGAGATAGAAGAAGCAGAGCAGATGATAGTAGAATCATCTGCATATTGGATGATGCTAGAGAAAGGGATAGATTTGTGGAAGTCGTTAATAAAGATATTGAAGAGTAGAGGACCCAGTATGGAGCCTTGTGGAACTCCAGTAGGGGTACTTAGGAAGGAGGAAGTTGCTTTTTTCCATTTTACAGCTTGATTTCTGTTGGATAGATAGCTAGAGAACCAGTTCAGATAGGAGGAGGATAGGTAGAGTTTGGAGAGTTTAGTTAAGAGCAGGCTGTGAGAGATAGTATCGAAGGCTTTGGAAAGATCAAGGAGTAAGGTGGAAATGATTTGTCCAGAGTCGTGGGCTTTATTGACAATTTCAAGGAAGGAGAGAAGGGCAGTCATGGTGCTATGATTAAGTCTGAAACCATGCTGTGTGGGGGTAATAAGATTGTTGTCTAGGAGATGAGGAAGGAGTTGGAGTTGCACACATTTTTCAAGGATTTTTGAAATGGGGGACAGGATGGCTATGGGACGGAAATTAGTAATGCTGTTATTGTTACCACCATTGTGTAATGGTATATTAAAGGCTTGTTTCCAAATTTGGGGAACTGTGCCTTCTTGTAGGGAGTGGTTAATTAAGATGCTAATGGGGTAGGCAAGACTTTCAGCAGCAATGCTAAGAAAGTAAGAAGGGATATTATCAGGAGCACTGGTACATGGTTTCAATTTCTGAAGGAGTTTCTTAATAGTAGCAGTAGGAATGGGATTTAAAGTGAAGAGAGTGCAGTCGGGGGGCGTTGAATTTTGGGGTGGTATAGATGAGGATAGAATTTGTGTAGAAGAGGGGGTAGTGGAATTAGTGGGTGGGGAGTAGGGTGTGGATGTAGAGATTATGGGGGTGGGTGAAGGGGTATTAGATGATGGGGAGGAGATAGAGAATGAGGAGGTCAGTTTGGAAATAGAGTCAATAAAGAAGGAATTAAATTGGGTGGCTAAATCTAGTTCTGGAGCATTTGGATCTGGGGTAGGAGTATCTGGTTTGCTGGGGTGGAGGAGAGTGGAGATTCCTTTCCAGACTTTTTGAGGGTTGTTTTTGTTTTGGTTTTGGAGTGTAGAGAAATAGTTTTGTCGATCAAAAGAGATGTGTTTCTTAACTTTATTGCGGAGCATTTTGTATTCGTTAAGGAGTGGGGTTGCCTTATGTTTTTGGTAGCGTGCACACACTTTGTCTCTTTGTCTCATGGTAGAAAGAGTAGTTTTAGATAGCCAAGGGGCTGATTTAGTTTTTATTCTCTTTGTCCATAGGGGAGCTTGGGAGTCAAGTAATTTTAAGAATGTTGAGTTGAAGTATGAGACTGCATTGTCTAGAGGTAGTGTTTTTAGACAAATCCAATTTACTGCTTTTAGTGAGTTTGAAAAGGTTATTGTTTTGAAGTTTTTTTGGTCACGGATCATAATGAAGTTGTGGGTCCGTTGAAGGATAGTGGGAAGGTGGTGGGTAAAGGTGGGTAAGTGGTCACCTAGTGGGTCGGGAAGGATGCCACTGTTGGTGAAATAGTGGGGATGAGAGACTAGAATCCAATCCAATATACTCCCATTTGAGGGGTTTTTGGCTGGGTGAGTAGGCAAGTTGATCAGTTGTGAGAAATTGTAGAGGTTGATATTAGTGGTGTTTGCAGGAGCCTGGATAAGGGCCCAGTTAATGTTTACATCTCCAAGGATTATGGTTTCATTACTAATGTTACTGGATAGCCAAGAAAGGATAAGTTCAAGTGTAGAGATATTATCCCCTGGGGGGGATATAGAGGGAAGCTATACATATGTGTTTGTAATTATTGATTTGTAGTAGAGTAAGGAGAAGTTCAGCGTTGTTAAAGTGTGGGATAGGTTTGTTGTAGGGAGAAACTACTAGGGAGGAGGAATATATAAGGGCTACTCCTCCGCCTTTTTTGAGAGGTCTGTCTTTTCTTATGATGGAGTAGTTTGGGGGATCTATTTCAGAGTCCTTAATATGAGGTTTAACCAGGTTTCAGAAATAGTCAAGATGTCAGGTTTATTGTGTATAAGCCAAGCATGAAGGTTTGGGACTTTGTTAACGATACTTTGTGAGTTTAAGGAAGTGAATAATAAGGATTTTGTTGTGGTGGTTATAGTGGCAGGGCCTGGGTTGGGATGGATGTCACCTGATATGAGAGTACTAATCAGGTGTGGTATATAATAGTTTAGGTGAATAGATAGCAAGGTGGTGAGATTGGGGTTTATTGTGAAATGGAGGGATTTGCTAGTAGTTATAGGAATGGAGATTGTGTGATGGGAGATAAGTTTGTATCGAAAAAGAAGGAGGTTGTCTGAGGGGTATAAATAGGGGGAAATAAGAGAGTATGATTGTGATGGAGGTGAGTTGTGGTGGTTAGTTATATGAAAGGATTGGAAGTTGAAGGAAATAGTGGGCTGGGAGAGATGGTAGAAATAAGATAAGGAGAGGAGAAGTAGTAGTGAAAGGAAGATGGAGGAGTATTTAGAGAGCATGTTGTAAAAGAGTAACAGTAGAACAGTAATAGAATAGTGTTGTTTGGTATATAGGAGACAGTTTTATATAGAGGAAGTGTATGTTATCTTAGAAGTGAGGAGAGTAGTATTAGTTATAGAGGGGTGTGGTCAAGAAGAGGGAATGGAGTAGGATTGGTTAATAAGATGAAAGTGGGGAGTAGAGTGAAAGTTGGTTTTGGCGGGAAAAAAGGAAGGTGTGTTAGGAGGTACGAATACTGATTGGAGTAGAGTGGAAGTGGGAGTGGTTGATGGAGGGATAAATGTAGACGTGCTGGGGGTGGGTGGGAATTGGGGGCAGGGTAGGGGAGCGGGTTGAGCCCAAGAGCAGAAGAGGAGCGAGAGACTATCAGAGGAGCAGTATTAGTGAAGTGTAAGTAGTAGAAGGTTAAGTGGAGAGGGTCTGGACAAGGTGTGAGGAGTGGGCTAAAGGTATTAGGGGAAGAGTGAGGGACAGAGATGTGGGAACTGTGAGACAGAAGGAGAGAGTTGTTAGGTTCACTTCTTATCCTAGCACAAAGGAGAGTTGTAAGTTAAAGTTTTAAGCTCAAATCAATGGAGAAGGGATGTTCTCTATTGGACAATGCAGGAATTCAATGGCTCACCAGGGAATACTTGGGCTGATGGGATAGAGGGAGAAGGGAGCAATAGTAACAAAGAACAGTGAGAGGTATGGAAGATAGAGGAGTGGAGTTGAGTGGGTTAGGCTGCTGGCAATCCTGACAGGGAGTATACTGCTACTGCTAGGAGAGCAAGAGTACAGTAGTTCTAGCTTAGCAGATGAACGCACTTTAAGTTCTTTTAGAGTCTCTTGGGTATACTTTTCTTCGAAAGGAGTTGAAGCAGCAGAGAGTATTGCTTTTTCAAAAGGGAGTACAACTCTAGTTAGGTCCAAATATCCACCCAGGCAAGAACACAGAGGGAAAGATTCAGGGCAAGAAAGAGAGCGACACGCTCACAGCCGAGGATGCACAGCAGCCAGGAACGGGCGAGATTAAAAATCATTTTTTAATGAAAAAACATTGCACTTGTAAGCACTTTATTTCTTAATAGATTGGTTCTTATATTTCATATTTTATTAATGTTTAGGATTGATGTTTTTAAATTATTTAGGTAATAAAATTTAATCATTAGTATGATTTTAATAATAATTTTAAAATTACTAATTTATTCAGCTGAATTTTGTTGAATTAACAAGCACAGAATATATTTGTAGTGATTAATATTCATGAGCCCATTTAGAAAATGATTTGTGTATTCAAAATGAAATTAAGAGAATTCATTGGTTTGCTATTTTGAACAGTTGTATAAATATAATTAAGATAATTAATCAATTCATCTGATGAAGTCTGATTTGTGTGGACAAAAACGCATAGTGTGTATTGAAGGCGTTCATGTGCTTTTTATTTGCGTGTTGAATAAAGCGAAGATTTTATCCAGTTCGTGCCTGCAGTCTCAGTAATCACAGCATTTCTTTTGTGGTTATTTGTGGATTTCGAGTGCTTCCACTTGTTTATTTATTAGTTTTTTTTGGTGGAGAAATTACTGAGAGAGCTTCCCCGATGAATGACAAGGGGCAGGACGAACTGGGCCAGTCGCGTAAACTTATTGGCCAGTTAATTGAACTTATAGACTTGCTCACGCCGTTGTGTCATACCTTGGTGGGGTCAAATTCAAATGCTTTGGAAGTTAATGGAAGCGGAACCGAAAGGTGCGTTATGCATAAGCATAAAAGAAAAAGGGAGCTTATTGGCAGTCATGTTGAAGCCGGTGACCCGAATGAACCGAATGGTGGAACTTTTAATCCAGAAGACACACCAAGGATTTTAAACGAAAACGCTGGGGAAATGTTGGGTGCTGATTCAATGGATGGTGCCCACGCTGTTTCTCTTTCTCAATGACTGAACTTGAACTTGGTCAAATCAGGTACTGTGCTTGACAAACAATACAAAGGGACTGCTGAATGGCTTAAAGTAAATTACTGTTTTAATATGGACAATGGAGCCCCTCAGGGACCTCCAAATACTGATTCTTTTTCTATAAAAATAGATAAAATGTCTAAATTGATGTTGAAATATAGAACTTTATGTATAGAAAATGCATATCTTTTGGAGTATATCAATAAGAATATTGTCCCAAAGGGACTCAGAGTATACAAATATCCTAACAATGTGCAAGTGGGCTCGGACTTCCATAAACAATTATTGGAAGTTTTTAACAATTGTGGATTAGATGTATTGAAATTAATTATTAAGGAGAATAATAGAAATCAGGAATTGTTACAGATAGAAATTGATGAACTGGATAAATATATTAAGAATGATTTAATCTTTAGTATAAAGGAAGAAAAAGAAAAATATTATAAAATAAGAAATGATATAGATATAAAATGCAATGGTTTGATTGATAGGAAGGTAAATAAATTAAAGAGAGATATACAAGAATATGAAAACAACATGAGATATCCTAAACCACCTTTTACTAATAGGGTTTATTATGGAATGAATAAAAGGGTGAATAAAAATAATTATGGTACAAAAAGATTTGATACATGGAATGATACTGAGTATGATCTAGAATTCCCACCATTAGTTAGGGAAGAGAATACTATCTATAAGGAAGTCAATGGGAGGGGAAATTTTCAAGTGAGGGGGGGGGGAGAAGAGGGAGGGGGAGATATTATATATATATACCCCTGTCCCTAGACAATCCACCCCTCAACTAGATATATTGGTAGAGGGATTCAGAAATACCTATGAAGGTTTTTCGATATACAATTTTAGTAACATTTCATTGACTAAGGAACATTTTAGCCTCCTGAGTAAGGGACTTAAATATATTCCATATGTTAAGGGTGACTTAACTAGGACTATCTTGGACATAAAAATGTTTTTAAGAAAAATCAATTTAGAAATGATATTTTCTAAAAATACAATGAATAACCCAAACTATCATCATAAAGAATCAGTACGTAGATCCACATATAACCCCCCGATACACCCCCAATTAAAAAAATTTGAACTTATGTTAGACAAAGAAGTGAGACATATTGACAAGAGAGTTAAATATAAATCTAACCTTAGTGAAGAAGAGAAAATAATTCTGGATGAAATGACTACCAATCCCAGAATACGTGTTATGAAACCAGATAAAGGTGGGGGGATTGTGATTATGGACACAATACATTATGAAGGAAAAATGAATCAAATACTAAGGGATGAAAATAAATATAATTGTGTTTCCAAAAATGAAGTGTATTTGGCATACAATAAAATTGAAATAGCATTGCAAGATAAGTTATACGAAGGTGTTATAGATAAAAAATTTATGCCTATTTGAATGTAGAAAAACCTAAAATTCCTATTATTTTTGGAATTCCAAAAATTCATAAAAATTCTGAAGACCCCCCCGCTTAGGCCTATAGTATCTGCGGATGGCTCTAAAACATTGCCCTTAGCTAAATTTGTGGATACTAAGGTTAAACATATCTGGGTTAACAATAAAATTATTTTAAAGGACTCCTGGGATTTATTAAGAGAAATCTCACCAGAACTATATTCTGATAACTTATTATTTGTCACTATCGATATTATTGATCTTTTCTCCTGTATACCATATGTGGTGGGTATGAAAATGTTTGAAGAGGTAGTTTTTCAAGACAAAAATTTATCTCATAGGGAAAAGGTAGCGAGCACAGGCCTCATGGATTTGGTCCTACAGAACAATTTTTTAGTATTTAATGGTGAATTTTTTCAACAAATTCAGGGGGTGGCCATTGGAGCTGCCTGTGCTCCTACATTTGCAAATATAATATTGTCAAAGTGGGAAGAAAGATTTATTTTACATTCAAAGTTTAGCTCCTGTTGGAAACTATATCGCAGATTTTTAGACGATATAGTCATATTTTGGACAGGAAGTAACAAAGAATTTGAAGAATTTATAGAATATATAAATAATAGTACTAACTTTTTAAAATTTACATATAATAACTCTTATAAGACTTTACAATATTTGGATTTAGAAATTTATAAGTCTGATAATAATAAATTGGAAACTAGAATACATAGAAAACAAACTTTTTGTAATTTTTTCCTTCACTACAATAGTGCACATCCAGCACATTGCAAAAAGAATATAGTGAAGGGACAATATGTTTGAGGTAGCAGAATGACTAGTTTAGATAGTGACTTTATCGAAGAATGTAATTTTCTAGAAAATATGTCCATAGACAGGGGATATCCTAGGGAATTTGTTAAAGTCATTAGAACTGAGGTTGAAAAGGGAAGAGATAATAAATTTAAACCTATTAAAGGGGTTGTTAATACTCTTGATACAATATACAACCATAATGAGTATAAGGAGATGGAAAATAAAGGGGAATTTCAACAAGCTTTAGTTTTGGAATTTAATGTAACCAATAATAATATAAGAGGGATTTTTCAAAAAGAGTGGGAAAAATTCATCTCACTCACTGACTTGGAAAATGTACCCAAAACAATACCAAAGGTAGTGTACAAGAATTCAAGAAGTATAAGGAATATATTAGAAAATAAGAATATTGATAATTCCAATTCTTGTAGGAATGGTGTAAGGAAATTAGGTACCTTCCAATGTGGAAAATGTAATCAGTGTGAATTTATTATTAATAAGGGGGATATATTTTTGGAAAGTAGGAAGAGGTGGATAAGAAGCAAAGGATATTATAACTGTGACACGAAGGGGTTAGTGTACCTTGCCTTATGTGGACAATGTGAAGCTTTTTATGTGGGGAAAACAGAGAGAACACTAAAAAGAAGAATATATGAACATATCTATGATATATCTAAAGGTAAAGAAACAAATGCATTATTTAAACATTCTAAGGTATGTGTAGGTTATAGATTCTTCTTTCTAGTTTTGGAGCAGATTAAGAATGTTATTAGAGGTGGCCCATGGGAGGAAAGAATTGAATGTAAAGAATTATGGTGGCAAGTAACCCTAGAAGCGGGTAAATTTCCAGGGCTAAATGACTATCTCTCTATACAGCCACTATAAAAGATAACGGCTACAAAAATGTAAAGAAAAAAAATATTAGTGCAATATTTTTTAAGACAATAGAGGGAGCTGTTTCCCCACATTTTGTATTAGTGAAGAAAGAAATCACTTTAACATTGCACTTGTAAGCACTTTATTTCTTAATAGATTGGTTCTTATATTTCATATTTTATTAATGTTTAGGATTGATGTTTTTAAATTATTCAGGTAATAAAATTTAATCATTAGTATGATTTTAATAATAATTTTAAAATTACTAATTTATTCAGCTGAATTTTGTTGAATTAACAAGCACAGAATATATTTGTAGTGATTAATATTCATGAGCCCATTTAGAAAATGATTTGTGTATTCAAAATGAAATTAAGAGAATTCATTGGTTTGCTATTTTAAACAGTTGTATAAATATAATTAAGATAATTAATCAATTCATCTGATGAAGTCTGATTTGTGTGGACGAAAACGCATAGTTTATATTGAAGGCGTTCATGTGCTTTTTATTTGCGTGTTGAATAAAGCGAAGATTTTATCCAGTTCGTGCCTGCAGTCTCAGTAATCACAGCATTTCTTTTGTGGTTATTTCTGTTATTGTCCTATGGATGAAATTGCCTAACTACCTATTAAAGAGTTGTGCAGAATTGCAGCTGTGTTACTGACTGATTTACTTGTGGAAACTTCCAGCTTGCTGTGTACGATCCCCATGGTGGCTGATTTTGGTTCTGTTTTTTGGCACACGGAATCCATTTTCTGTTGGCTTCAGATTGTCAATACACCAACCGGTGGTACAAACATTCTGAATCTGGTGTTCAAACTGAGTGTAATGTCATCTCACATAAGGTTAGACCACAGAAAAATCTCTTTTGAAGTAAAAAAGAGAATCGAGACCGCCAGTTAATGCTGGAATATTCAGGAACTACACTAAGGTGAATTTCCTTCTATTAAGTCCTAATCTGGCAAAATGTTAAGCACCCCTAAGACCTGAGGACGTTGTTGCCTATGTGGAACTGTTCACAACAAGCATGTTAAAAGCTGCATAGAGGCAGCAGCTGCACCCAAAAGGAATAAGTCCAGAACTAACTCAAAAAAGCCACACTGGTAGAATCACAACATTAGCAGTTTGAGTAACAGAAGGAAGAAAGTAATGGCAAAAAAAGAAGGTATAGCACTCGGCAGGATAACAATACTATCAACATACCTATCAACCTCTTAGCACAGAAAACCTGGACAAAGCCAAAAATAATAGGGGGACAGATTTCTAAAAATAGGGACAATTTTTAAATATGGCTCCTATAAACTTAGAAGGTTAATAGGATAACAGCATTTGCATTGGTATACAGTTTTTGAAGGATTTCAAGTCTAAAACTCAAACTTTTGTTATTATTTAGTGATTTTAATTCTCAATGATTTTCCAGAAGACCAGAAATATAAATAAAACATCTGGACAATCTGCAAAAATCTGGACAGTTGAGAGGTTTGACTCTCAAACTAAACAAACAAAGAGGACAAATAAAGTCTACCAAAGCCAACACTGAGGTAAATCTGGTCTACCAGACCAGGAACAGACACAATATATTCTTTATCTATGACTGCCTCCTCAAAGGAAATACACAATTGTGTGCAGAGCTCATTGTTAATGGAGTGACCTACACTGAGCCAGAAGGTAAACCAAACCTAGTGGCAGACAAAGTCATCTAACTTTATCCCTGCTCCCCCAGCCTACCCTCAGGAAATAAAATCAAATATAACTCCCTCAACTATTACTATGTAACAGGTCCTCAATGCTTTCTCTAAGGCCAAGAACACTTGCATTAATGGGTATTGACAATATCCCTGGCTCTCTTCTAAATAGCATGAAGCATGACGTATCTAGCATTCTGGAATCAGTATTTAACTGTAGCCTACAAACAAATCTCATGCCACACAATTGGAGAACAACAACCATTATCCCTTTGCACAAAGGTGGGCTATCTACAGACCATGGAAACTACAGACCCATAAGTCTCACTAGTCTCATATGCAAAGGAATATAATAAATTATCATGGAGAGGATCTTTAATAACATAGGAAACTTCTGGACATTGGACCCAATCCAATTTGGTTTCATTAAGGGGAGGCAAAACCTACTCAGCATGGTGCACTTCTTTGAGAAGGTCACCAAAGCAATAGATAAGGGTAAAATAGTTCACATTGTGCATCCCATTTAGGCTTTGATGACAAACAAAAGAGGTCAGGCATAAATGCTTATGTTACCTGGTGGATAACTATCTAGGTCACAGAGAGGACCCAGGAAGTTAAAATTGGGAAGTTCACCTTTACAAATGGGCCACTCACCAACAGTATCTCTCAGGGATTGTTCCTGGGACCACTCCTTTTTGACATCTATTTTTCTGAATTCAATGCCAACAGCAAGGGCCTCTGACTGACCAAATCTGCACGTGATTGTAGTTATTTAATCCCCCACTGACTCTAATATTTCCTATGAAGGGTGTCAGAGCCATGGATTAAAACTGAATCCCAAGAAATGCATAATAGTATCATTTGGAAAGTCAGCCACCCCTGGTATCTACTATAGTGACAATATACCTCTAAGAGTCAACCCAGTTATAAGGGTCTTGGGACCATGCCTTGACAGTAATTTAGCCTTGGACCATCACATGTTTCACTAATGGAAAATGCATTTGACATTGCACAACTTATAAACAAATGTTTGGCATCTAGGTCCAAGGAGGTTGTTGTTGGACTGTATTTGGCACCTATCAGATCGATCATTGAGAACAATGCCCCATTTGGTATATACCTAACCAGGCACATCTAACAAGTGGAACATCCACAGAGGTTCCACTCTAAAAGTATCCAGGGCATAAACAACATGTGCTATGCAGAATGCCTCAAATCCTTATCCCTGTATTCTGTGTCATACAGGCTGCTGAGGGAAGATCTATGCCTGGCATACAAGGAATCACCTGCCCTCACTTGGATCGACTGCCTGCATATCTGCAAAACAAAAAGCACCAGAATTACCCATTCTAAAGATTTAGAACTTGGTTGTCATATAAACAGGACCTGCTAGAGAGACAGATATGTATCCCAGAGACTACCACTTCTCTGAACTGGCTCCCCATCCAAGTGAAACAGAGTTCCTGATTAACTCAATTCAAGTTCAGTTGGATGGGGAACTGAAATTTACTCCTGATTTGGCACCTAATGTCCCTAATGGGCACAAGCAGCTTGGAAATGTTTCATCTCCTGAGCTCCAGCTTACACATTTCAAGGGGTACCAGAACTTGTCAGTGATTTGGGATGCATGGCTAGACTTAAAAAGCCCCTTTTGGTCATTAGCCTAGCACACATCTATGAACCTATGCTGTAGTACCCTTTATTTTTTATGGTTCTATTACAATGGATAGCAACTAAAATTGCCATTAGGAAAGCCATTGATCCTAATTTGGTGAAACCCACCTTCCTGAAGATTCAGAGTATACACACTAATATTCATACCATGTTGGAGTTTTCCTCCTGTATTGCTTTATTTAAGTATATACACTCCACGGTCTCACAACTGTAGAGAAGCCAGAAACACACCACAAGGGTGAGAATAGTAGATGCACAAACTGCAGTCTTATCATTTAATTATTAAAACAGCAGATATTGTTGAGGAAAGGAATCTTAGTTGAATGATATTGCAGAGTTACAGATAATCGTGTTACATGCCAGCAACTTAAAGGAAAACTCCTTTGGCACAGTACTAATACAGCTGATCATATGAAGTCAGTGTCTTCTCTTTATTTAGGTGAAATAAAATAGCTGTCATATGGTATCAGAAATAATTTAGAAAGGCACTTGGTCTTTCATTGGAGTAAAGGTAAAACTGCAGCTACCTGGAAATCTATGTATTCATATTAATATTCTGAGAAATGGACATTGTGGATCTAGAAATTCAGTTTACTACAGACTGCAGGAAAAATATCCAAAAGAATGGAAAGGTGCAGCCTGCTACATTTCTACATGTCACAGATGAAGAAGCCCTGAGAGTTTATAATACATATGAGATTTTGACAAGGGGCAATAATATCAAATGCAATTGGTGTTTTGCCATTGTATGAGAAGAAATGTTAGAAAAGTAGACCACATCCACAATTATGCAAAGCTTTTCCCTACCACCACATTACAGTATTCTGCACCAATCCAGTACTAAACTTGCCACTCTCACACACCAGCTCTGATCTGCAAATAAACTCTTCAATATGAAAAATATAATCACTGACGCTGAATGACAGAAGGCAACTTAAGTACCAGAAATCATCTTCCAAGTTTTTTGTGTGGTCTGAACATAGCTAGAATCTTAGTCACTTAAATAAAAAGAAATCTGAGTTATTGGGCAGGTTTGAATAGACCCAGAAAGTCAACAAATGAGTTAATATTTTCAACCATGTTTCATGGTCCATGCATATACGGGCAGAGTAACAAGGCCATACCTAGGTTTAACTACACTAATACATACCCATACAGATATAATGGGTTACAGCTTGTTTAATGATGGTGTGCAAATTAAAGGTAATAATAATAATAATACTCTGTCTAGAAGGAATGTCTGTATTGAAGGCATTTTCTTTCATTGAATTCAGTTATCATGTATTCAGTGCAGTACTATGAAATGTGCAGATTCTTCAGCATAAATAATACACATATTGTAGCTGCGGAAAAAATGCAGTAGTGTTTATTGATGTGATTTTCTGTCACTATTGTGTTCCATTTCAAACTATTAAACAGATTAAAAACACGTCAGCCATAGATCATTAGCTATTGCACCAACTTCTGACAAATTATGATTTAGATTTTAAAATATTTAGATAATATTTTAAAAAAGTCTGTTAATAGTTTAAAAATAACGTTGTATAACTTTTTAAAGAAATATAATTCTGATTACTTTTAGGTTATATACTAGCCTGTGTTTTCCATAGCAGGGAAATAAAACTAAAAACAACTGCACACCACAGTTTAGGATTTTATTAAATATATTTTCTAATTAGCAGAAAATCTCAGGGAAAGAAATTTCAGATGAATGATTGCAGGTAAGTAATTCTGGATTAATTGAACAAAAAATAATACTATGACACCAAGTTATTTTTCTTATCAGCTATATTATGATTAGCTGTAACATAGAAAAAAATAGGTCTACATAGTAACAATAGCCAGCAAATATGCAAGGTAACACCTGTGCTAAAAGGAGTTATAGAATGCAGACAAAAAATGCAATGTATAAAAGAGAAAACAGCATTCATGACTTCTGAAAGTTGTATTTTTTTGTTAGTTGGAAGGAATTACGACTTTTAGGATTTTACAAGAGTGTTTTAAAAAGAAAATAATTCTGATTATTTAGAATTTTACAAGCCAGTTTTAGAAAGAAAATTATTGCAAGTGATATTTGAGAGCAGTTAGATGTATTCTGCTGTTCTTTTCCATTTTGATAATTTGCAAGCTGAAATAAGCAACAGTAGAGGTATAGAGAGCTACTGGCAAAAATAAAAAGTCGGCCCTGATATGTAGCATATTCACTGCAAAATTTAATGTCTCTTACCTATTCTTAAGTGAGTTTCTAAATAGACTAAGATGGGATTGTTACTTAGTAATTTCCTTTCATAGTAAGAGAGGAAAAATAATATTTAGGGCTACAGCTTAGTATTCAGGTCTGGGAAAGTGTATAATAGCTTTCTGCTTTGTAATTTGGCCATGTTTTTTGCTGTTCTAAGCTTTTGTAGCTCATATTCTGTCCAGAATGCTCAAAATAACTGTTATTGACATTAAAGTATGTAGTTTACTTGGACAATGATTAGATTGTGAAGGAAAATCTGTATGTATGTGTGTGTGTGTGTGTGTGTGTGTGTGTGTGTGTGTGTGTGTGTGTGTGTGTGTGTCAGTAAAAAACTGCTAAAGTAGTTCTTTTTTTAAATAAGTCTATTTCATGAAAATTATACCAGGACAGTTTTCTTGGTCTTGCTTGGTTCGAGATTAAGTTGTAATTTTGAGAATAAGAGCAATGAGCATTATTTTCAGTCATGTTTCTGTTTAGTTTTTAGAAGGATCTCACTATCCTTGAAATATTCAGCAAATATAAACTGATCAGCCTACCATAAGTGATAAAGTCAGCAAGTACAGTATCTGGCATAGTGTAATAATGAACCCTTCACAATGATTAAGTTTGTTTCTTTGAATATATTTCAGGGCTTAAATATGACTTAACTTTGGAGACCAGGCATGACGCAAATCCTTTGTTTGAAGCTAAAGATCAGTTTTGCTGTTTTACATCATGTGTTCATGTGTGCGTGCATTAGAGGATAATGCAGCCATTAATTAAAACTACACCAGCAAAGCTGAGGGCAATTCAATATAATTCATGTGGTCACAAAACATGTTGCTAGACACTCAATTCAGTGGCAGTATACCAAACATAAGTTTTGTCTTACATTTATTCCATTGAATTGCACTTCTTAACACTTATAGTTGTTCTATACAGCTAATCTACTACATTTTGCACTGTTATAAAGCTTTTTTTTACTGTTTCACTGCATTTTGTACTGTTTTATACTGTTTTAACTTTATTTTCATCTCTAGATAGTGTTCCATTACTGTAATTGCATTTTTATTGAATTACTTAACTGTAAACTTCTTTTTCATACTGACAGTTGCATTTTCTGTTTGTGAGTGCTCTATCTGCGCTTTTCTGTACATTTTTGTGAGTGCTCTGTGTTCTAGTCAGATAGCATAGTCTGGATAGAGGCCTGCTGTTATCCAGGCTTGGTTGTTTTGCTTGTTGACTTTCCTGTGTTTCTGGAACCATCTTCTGCTGGTAGTGTCTTGTCTTTGCTGTTAGTAAGAGTAACAGGGCTGCCTGACCTTCTCTAGCATGAGGGATTGGTTGAAAGAGCAGGCGCTAGCAGGACTGGGTAGTAATTCGAGCTTCTAGATTCTTCAATCTTTTCTGGTATTTATACCCTATGTTTGCAGGGTGTTGTGCTTGTTTGCTCATTGTGCACTGCCGTTGCACTGTTTTAACCCATTGCAAAGTATCTCAGTTGCATTTTTCCATAAGCAGCACTCCTGTGTAACTGACACACTCCCTTGCAATTACTATGATTTTATCCAGCCCTACTTACACCTATAGGTAATCTATTCTGATAGTACCACTCTTCCACAGATTCTGACAACCATGGAAGGACAATTTCCTGTGGTTTCTCCTGCTAGTCTTGTTGATATGGGCATCCTGAGACAGTGTAGCAACTGCCTCATGTACATGGGCAACCCTCTTCTTCTATCACCTAGGAACACAGTATGTGAGAGATGCAATTACATTAAGAACCTAGAATCCTTGCTGTCTTGATCATAAGCCAGTACGTCTGGCACTGAGAAGGTTGTCTGCACAAACACCACAAGCAACACACCTCTAACACCACCCACAACTGTACAGTACATTCCTACATATGTGGAGGTTCTCAACAAAAACATACCTAAATAAAAGAGACCTCCAAGGCAAAAGCACACACACACACACACACACACACACACACACACACACACACACACACACACACACACATCACAACCCACCACACCAAGCACCACACATAGATAACATGCCTGTGTCTCACAGCCTATAAGGCCCAGCCGCAAATTCAACATACTAGTCATAGGAGACTATCATAAGACACACAGATTTGCCTCTCACCAGGCTGGACAAGGGGAAAGTCACGGTAAGTTGCTTGTCAGGTGCTAGAATCTGCAATATCACTCATGCACTCAAGCCTCCCAACAGCAGGTACTGTTATGACTCTGTCATAGTGCATGTTGGTGTGAATATCTTGAGATGTACTTATATGGACTACATGAAGAGAGACATTATTAATCTTGCTGAATATGTGTCCCAGGCAGGTATGTCCCTAGTCTTAAGTAACATCCTACTGTCACCCAGAATGATGCCTCAGTAAAAACAGAAAAGTATTGATTTTAACAATTGGCTTAGTTTCTGGTGTCATTCTAAGGGGATCCACTACCTGACCGCCTGGGAGGACATGATTGACAGACCACGATGCTTTGCCAGAGATGGCCTTCATCTGTCTCCCCTGGGCTTCAGGCTTCTGGCAAAGACTCTTGTCTCCCCCATAGTGCTTGTTTTAGACAAAGTCATGAGGACAAAATTACCAATGTGAAAAATTCTCCTAAACACAATTAAAAGTCATGCTGCTAAATGCTAGGAGTCTTAACATGAAACTGCACTCATAGCAAGCATTCCTCACCCTGGAAGATGCTGACATTTGTGCAGTCACTGCAACCTGATTCAGAGCTGTGGAGAGCACCCCAGCCTTACATGGTTACTTGTCCTACCATACTTTGAAACCCCAAACAGAGGGCTAAAAGACAAAGTAGGTGGAGTTTCAATATTTATCAAAGACATACACACCTCCAGGTGGGTCAAACAGTATGATGCACAGGAGACACTCCAGGTGCAGTTAACTATTGACAAAACATATATTCAAATCATAGCTAGCTAAAGACTCCCAACCATGACTCAGGAGGCCCAATCCACCTATTTGGACTTACTTGAATCCATCAAGATTCAACCCTCTACCCTGATCCTGGGCAACTTTAACTACCCAACCATAGAGTGGAAGACTTATTCTAGTTCAAACATGAATGCCCAGAGAATCCTCAACTTTGTCATTGCCAATGCATTGGATCAGCTGGTTGACACCCCCACAAGAGGTGAAAATATCCTGGACCTGGTACTAACCAACATGAGTAGCTACTGTTGCACCCCTACAGTGTCATCCTCCTTGGTAAGATCTGATCATAAAGCAATCACTTTCAAAGTCACTATCTCCCTGACACCCCTCCCCCCTTGCCAGCGTCAAACAAAAAAACTTTTCCAAATATGACTAAAACCTCCTGAGAGCAGGTGTAAGCAGCTTCACAGCCACCATCCCTTCAGTTGAATTAAACACTAATCTCCAAACCTACACCAAAAAACTATATGATCACTTATATAGCTGCATGGTCTCAGCAATACCTGACAGGACCAAATCTTTTCCCTCAAGGAAGAGTAAACCTGTCTGGTAGACAGCAGCAATAAACAGACTCTATTGTTGTTTGTCTTTTGGCTTTTCCCAGTAAGGGGTTTCCACAGTGGAACTCCAGTCTGCTAATGATTGGCAGTAGATTTTTATAAAACGCTGAGGTGCCAGCTTGACGCTCAAACTTCATCGAAGGCACGCCCATTCACGGATGTCTTTCGAATGCTACCCAACTGTGGGGAGGACATGCAGACTCCACACAGAAGGCACTCCCAAGCCCAGCCGGGAATCGAATGGGGGAGAACCTCTTGCTGTGAGGTAACAATGCTACCGCCATACCACTGTGGCATAAAACAGACTCTATTACAAAAGGAAATAATTGCTGTCCAGGACCAAGAAGGAGCAGGAACCAAGCTGGAAGCAATGTCTCCTTTGTCTGAACAAGCAAATAAGGTCACTGGTGAAATCTTCTAAGGCTAACTTCAAGTCCAAATTGGCCACATCCACTAAGGACAATAACAAGGCTTTCTTCATATACATCCACAATCTCAAAGGTAACTCCCAAATCTGCCCTGAATTGGTAGTCAAAAAATACCACATACACAAATGCCAAAGATATAGCCAACTTGCTAGGAGACAAGTTCAGTGAAAACTTCACCCCCCCCATCCCCCTCATCAATAATCCAGGACATCCCCAGCACCTCCCCTCTCCCCTCATCACCAGGGAGCAGGTTATTAATGCCTTCTCAAAGACAAAAAAATACAGCCTCAATGGGGCCAGACAACATGCCAGGCTGTGTCTTACATGAACTCAGGGAAGAGCTCTCAGCACCACTAGGCACCCTGTTCAACCAAAGCCTGTGCACTGGCTTCATCCCAGCAGAATGGAGGACAGCCACTGTCATCCATCTGCACAAAGGTGGAGCATCCACCAACCCAGGCAATTATAGGCCCATCAGCCTAACTAGCCTGATTTGCAAGGCCATGGAATGCATTATCATGGACCTTATAAACAAGGACATTGGCAAGCTCCAAATGCTTGATTCCACACAGTCTGGCTTTGTCAAAGGGAGATCTCGCCTGTTAAACTTGGTTGCCTTGTTCAAAACAGTCACCAAAGCCATGGATGAGGGCAAGACAGCTTGCAGCACCTACCTTAACCTAGCCAAAGCCTTCAACACTATTTTTGACTCAGACATAAGAGATAAACTCTCCCAGCTAGGTATCAACCCATATGCTACCAGATGAGTAGCTAACTGCCTCACTGACAGAATCCACTCAGTCAAAATAGGAGAAGCCACCGCTAGTAGTAGACCTGTAACAAGTGGCGTACCCCACTGATCGGTCTTGGGGCCTCTATTGTTTGGGATATACTTTTCTGAGATGCAAGCCAAAACCATTGGTCTGTGGCTGACCAAGTTTGCAGATGACTGCAAGCTGGGCACTGTCATAAATTCCCCTAGTGATGTGAACATCATCCAAGAGGGCCTTAACCAAACTAATCAGTGGTGTCAGAAGCACTGCCTCAAACCGAATGCCAAGAAATGCATCATTATCCCCTTTGGGGAAAATGGTGTTCCCACTAATTATCACATTAATAACAATGTACTAAGCATGCAGTCAGTCGTGAGGGACTTGGGCACTCAGGTTGATAGCAACCTGACTTTTGACAACCATGTTGCCTTTGTTGTATGGAAGGCTGTCTACATGGCCCACCTCATAAGTAAGGGTATTTCTTCCAGGAACAGGGAGGTCATAACATCCCCTGTACTCCTCCCTTATCAGACCCATTATCGAGTACAATGCCCCCTTTGACATGTACATTACCAAGCACGTGCATGCAGTTGGAGAGACCACAGAGGTTCCTGACCACGAAAATCCAGGCTCTCAAACACCTGTCCTATACAGATAGGCCAAAAGCCCTGTCCCTCTACTAACTCTCATACAGCGTGCTCAAAGTTGACCTGTGTCTGGCATACAAGGCTGTCTCAGACTCAGCCTTGATGGAGTTGCTGCATATCCATAAGTCAAACTCCACTCGCCCAACCCGCATGCCAGGTCTCAACCTGGTCTGAGACATTAATAGAACTTGTTGGGGGGATAGATTTGTGTCCCAACAACTCCCCCCATCTGTGGAATAGACTTCCTCTCCATGTCAGGCAGTGTTCCTCACTAGCCCTCTTTAAGAGGAACCTGGATGACTGGATGTAAAACAGAAAATGTTATGTTGTCCAATCTTGACTTAATTCTTGCTGGTTGGGTTTGGAACCGAGCATTGGTTCTGACTTGGCCTAATACAAAAGGTCAAGAGCTTCCACTGGCATGAGGCTAAACCCCTATCCTATGATGCACTGGGTAAGTCACCCAGATCTCGTTTGCCAGTCAAGCGACCAGGATGTCTTCTGACTTGCTCATTGGCTAAGTAGTATTTAATCTACTTTTTTCAACAGTTTTCAGATAGAAACTTTTTCTGTGGTGTGTGATAGAGTTAGAAACTCCCATTTGTAGTCTTTAGCATGTGCTTTTGCCTCTTGTTCTTGTGTGAGACCCATTTAAGTTAGAGGGCTCTTGGCAGCCCATTTAACTTAGAGGGCCGCTCCCCTTCCCCGTGTTTTAGTTCTTATCCAGAATCCGTTTAAGTTGGAGGATTCCCTTCTGATTAATATCTCAGTTTTTTCTCAGAGGATTGTTAGTGTAGAAGTGTTGTTTGTCATTACATTAGCTATAATGTTTTCTTGTAGATAGTGTGTGTGAAATCGTTAATTCTGTCTTTTGGTGGGTTTTGCAACCTTTTTTTAAAGCCTTTGCAGTGTGTTGGCTAGTTGTTCTTGCATAGTATGACCATAGTTAGTAGGCTCCATTGTCAGATAGAGCCATTTTTGAATTTTCTCTATAATATTTACTTAGAAGTGTTGTGAGGTTAGTTAAGTTTCTTGCTATCTTTTGCTGGTAGCTATGTCGAAAGAAAAAGACAAGGACCCAAAAGAACCTAGGCAATCAGGGTTTAAGAAATGTAATAAGTGTACACAAAAAATGTCTCTTACGGATGGCCACACTGTGTATTGTCTTGGTGCCATCCATTTGCAAGACCCTTGTACGATTTGCCATGGTTTCAGCAGAAGGGTTCTTCAAGAGAGAAAAAAATAAATTAATAGTGAGAGGTTTGTTAAAAGGTACTTTCCAGGAATCATTAGGGGGTTGTCAGAGCTCCAAGCCTACTATTCCCTCTACTTCCTACTCAAAAGGATCCAAGAGACCTGCCATTGAGACTCCAGCTTCAGAGCTAACTAGGAAAATTACCACATCAGAACCGAGGATTCATGGTTTTGACAAGTCAGGGTCAACCTCTTTGGCTCCATCTATGTCCAAGAAGCCGGTAGAGTTTTCGATTACCACACAATCTGTTTTGGAGCTGATCACTACAACTTTGAGATCACCCATCTGAGAGCTAAATCACCTTCTTTATTCTCCCGTTCCTCCAGGAGTTTATCTGATGACAATGTGGAGTGGGTGGTGAAGAGACCTCAAAGGAATCGGGACCAGCCAAAACACCATCTTCAATTCCTCCTCCAACAGCTTGTGGTCTCGGAGCCGGAAATTGTGGTCCGATAGTAGTGGAACCATCAAAACCGAGACCTCTTTTAGGATCATTGGTTCCAGCATCTACTCCAACCTCTTCAGGTCCATCAGATTTCAAGGGGTCTGGGAGCTGACACTCGCCCATCAGGTCTGAGGAGGGGAGTCGGCATGTACAGTTGTCTGATCCGACTCTATTCCTTGGTGCCTCGGCAAGGTTGAGGTCTTCTGTCTCTCTGGAGTGGGGAATCTGTTCAGGGTGCAGTGAGAGGGCTTTTGAACTGATGAGGGTGTTGTCAGCCCAGATAGCTCCACTCTCAAGCCCAGTTTCTCTTCTCTCGCAAGTGCTAGTGTTGGTCTCATCGTCACCTCTGCCCGCAAGCATAGAGACCCAGAAACTCAGGAAGTCCCTGCGGGCGGCATAGTCTACACCAAAATTTCACCAGAGTATCCCTCTGAGGAAGTTCCTCAAAAGAGACTGTGCAAGAAGAAGCACATAGACTCTTTTGTGTCTGTCACATCAGATACCGATCTGGATGATTAAGAAGGGTCCCCACAGTCCCCCTCTGAGGATGTCTCATTTGCTGACATCCTTGAGATTCTGAAGCAGAAGGGTGGCTGGAAGCCCACCAACCCTACAGATGATGAATCAGTATACCTGGAGGCTTCCAGGTCTCGCCCTTCCACCTCCTGGGTGACTCCCCTTTACAACCAATTGCTTAATGTTATATCTCATAAGGCCTGGACTTCCCCTGATACAGTGGAGCGTGTTCTGCAGAGGCCCAATAAATTTATCACTGCCCCTACTGAGAAAGCGTTCCTAACCAAGGGCGTCCCTGTAGGTGTGATGGTGGCAGCCACTTAGAAGGAATTATCGGAACCCTCCTCATCTGTTCATCCTCCCAATAAAGATTCACTAACTATGGACAGATATGGAAAGCGTGCTTTTTCTTCTGCAGCTTTTACCCTATGGTCACTGAATTACCTGACCCACTTTAAGAGGCTTCAAAGAAATCTCCTCAAAGAGCTAGGAGATACCCTTCAGGGTACTGTAGCTTCCAGGACCATGGACAAGGTTTCCTCACAGCTCTCCACCATTAAGTCAGTTGTCAACTCCTCCATGAGACTGATTTCATATGCAGCTGATGGAGCGAGCAGGGTAGCAGCAACAGGAATTTCACTAAGGAGACATTCCAGGATGCATTTTTGCAACTTTGCTGAACCTTTCAGGTCTTCCTTCACCAATGTCCCCTTTGGTGACTCTTCCCTTTTTGGACCAAAGGTGAAAGAAACTTTGAACAGGTGCAAGCAGGATGGAAAAACCTTGTCTGCCACTGGAGTCTTTTTATCCGTTGCATCCAGACCTTATCCCAAAGGTCAGAGAGGCTGTAAAATGTGGTTCTGCAAGTCCCAAAAAGGTTTTTCTGACACACATGGTGACACCTCCCCCAGGGTCAGAGGAGGAGGTAATAATGGAAGACACCAAGCTCATGTCAGAGAGGGCCACAGAATCAGGGAGATAGAGATACATTCTTTGGCAGGTGCTTCCAGCGCTCCTGAAAGAAGACCCATCTGATCTTCTCTGGAGGCAGTCAAGGGACACTTGTCACCGCACCCAAACGCCTGTCTGGAAATCACTCAAGACAAAAGGGTGCAGTCAGTCATAACCAGAGGTACCTTTTCTACTCCTCCACCTTTAAATCTGTCCATTCCAGACACCCCTCCCAGTCAGAGAGATGAAGCAACTGCAGAAATACACAAGTTGCTAGAGAAAAGACTCATCCAAGAGGTCCCCGCAGACCAAATCAGATCCAGAACTTACTCAAGGTTTTTTTTTAGTTCCAAAAAAGACAGGGGACTGGAGACCCATTTTGGATCTCAGCAGACTGAACAAGTCATTAAAAAAATCAAAGTTCCAGACGGTGACACTGCACTCTATATTCTCTTTTCTTGGGAAACACAATTGGATCTGCTCGATATATCTCCAAGATGCATACTACCATATAAAAATGGACAGACAATCCAGGAGACACTTGTACATTTGGCTGGGAGCCAGTCATTACCAATTTTGAGCCTTGCCCTTTGGTCTCACTACAGCCCCCAGAGCGTTCACCAAATGCATGGCAGTGGTTACGGCTCACTTGAGATGTCAGGGATTCCATGTGTTTCCATACCTAGATGAATGGCTCCTGTCCACCACCACCAAGCATCTACTACTGCAAGCGAGGGATAAAATAATACTTCTTTGCACTAGTCTAGGCATAACAATAAACCTCAAAATGTCTACCTTGTCGTCTTCGCAGCATATTACTTTCTTAAGCACAGTATTGGATTCAAGAAAAATGGTGGCAAAACTTACCACCAAGAGAATTCAGTCCCCTCATCTTCAAATCAAGGCCTTGATTGCAAAGAAGAGGGCTCAGGCAAGGTATGTACTACAGGCTCTGGGCACCATGGCAGCTGCAATCCTCCTACTTCCCCTAGCACAGCTACACATGAGGGTTCTAGAGTTTCTCACCAAACGTTTTTAATGAAGGGGCAGCAGCAGCTACCATCAGGGTACAATTAACAGCCATTTCTAATTTTCATTCTGGGGCAATGGGAATGCCTATAATGTTCCACAGGTTATGTAAGGCCTTTTTGAAAGGTACCTTCTTACTCAGACCCCCAGTTAGGGAACCTCTAGCCCCTTGGGACCTACATTTTGTTCTTTCTACCTTAGTGCTGCCACCCTTTGAACCTGGATCATCTTGTGATATAAAGTTTTTGTCATGGAAAACTCTTTTCTTAGTAGCCATTACCTCCGCTAGATGAGTGTCGGAACTCCAAGCACTCTCTATACGAACTCCTTATATAGTTTTTCACAAAGACAGAGTATCCCTAAGAACTAACCCTCTTTTTCTTACTGAAAGTCTGTTCTGAAAACAATCTGAATCATTCTGATGAATTGCCAGTGTTCTTTCCCAACTATAGCAGCAAAGCAGAATACAGATTGCATCAAATAGATCTACACAGACAGCTACATTTTTATTTGCATAGGACCAAAGATTTCAGAAAATCTGACTAGTTTTTGTGTCCTTTTCACAAAAAAGGAAAGGATTGCCAGTTTCTAAAGTAACCGTGTCTAAATGGCTTCAGACTGCATTTCCTTCTCTTACAAAAATAATAACAGACAATTACCAGGCAAAGTGAAGGGCCATTCTACAAGAGTGGTCTCAATGTCCTCTGCTTTCCAAGCTAGACTTCCTATGGACTCTATTTGTGTAGCTGCCACATGGGTGAGGCCTCATACCTTTATTACTCATTATAAAGTCGATGTGGCCTCCCAGAACAGATCTTCCCTTGGTTCCACTGTATTGAAGACCTTGTTTTCTTGAGCCACCCTAGGATAAAGGTGCTAGGGACGCTGTCCCAACCAGCAAGAATTAAGGCAAGATTGGACAACATGACATTGAGAAGTTATGTACTCACAGTAACGTTCCGTGTTTGTTGTCCATCTCACCTATATTCTTGTGTCCCACCCACCTTGGAAAGCACTTCCGTGTAAGTGTAGTTCAAAAAAAAAATCTACATTCCTGCAGGGGGGCTTCACCCCCCCTGCACCCCCCCACATGAGGGGGTTTTGCCCCCCTACTTTATTATTCTCACTCCGAGATGGCACTACAGTGGGGAAAAGGGAATTTTCCCTTACCCGCACTGCAGTCCGATCTACGAAACAGGCACACATACACGGAAGCGCTTGTCGATGTTAAGCGCTTTCATGTATGTGTGTTCGATGTTTTGTGATTCGGACATATGCTAGTCGAGCATATGTCCGGATCCCACATACATATATATATATATATATATATATATATATATATATATATATACATATACATATATATATATTTATATATTTGCATATAGTTATATTGGGTTTTTGGAGTCTCTGATTTTCTCCTCCTTCTACAGCAGGGGTGTCCAACCTTTTGGCTTGCTGGGGCCACATTGAGTGAACAGAATTGGTCTTGAGGCCGCATATAAAATATATCATATAGTTAACTCTTTCATTGCTCTGGAAGACCACAGTCAACCTCATGGCTGTACTGTAGGTACATTTGAACAATGAATACATGTAATAAATGCCTAATATTTGCCTTAAAATTCTAATTCTCATTCTAATTCTCCAATCTAACAGTTACATCTAACATTTTAGTTAAAAAAAAAATATATATATATATATATATATATCTATCTATATATATATATATATATATAAAATAAATATCATATATATATATATATATATATATATATATTTTTTTTTTTTTTTACAAATAAACAGATATTCACTACAGCACTAGCATTTCTCACTGGGAAAACCATTCCAGCAGTCCAACTATGTAAAATGTCAACATCAGCAGTCCTACAATACTATAATTTTATTTTTATTTTATTTTATTTCACATTTGTTGACCGGGAAAGTCCAACTGGATACATGTCCATTTGAAAAGCTCCACAGTGAATGAATATAATGCATTTAGATAATACATAGGACTCAGTAACAAAACAATACATAGAACTAAAGAACAAACAAAACAAATTAGTTTCCTATACTAGAAAATGGTACAAAGGAGATGTAGTAAAAATAAGTTGATCATAAACAATATCAAACATATTAATACTACTTCTAGCATGCTGATTCTCCATCTAGTCTAACCACTTCAGTTTAGATGAGAGAATGCATCTAGGGAAGTATCTATACTTGTGAGAGAGAGAGGATTAGTCAGGACTTGAGCATTGACAGAGCCAATATAACTTTAGATGTTGGTTTAACCTTTTTTGAAAATGCATAGGGAGGAAGTGCAGGAAAGGCTGGGAGGAAGGGAGTTCCATATTTTGCCAATGGCATTGCTAAAAAGTGAGTCACCACCTACATTGTTAGCTTTGACTGTTTGAACTAGTAGCTTATTGGAGGAGCAGACTACTGAGATTATTATAGGGCCTTATTAAGTTATTCAGCTGGGGTTTTGTCAGGTTGGTTCAGGATTTTAAATGCTTCCATGAGTTGGGTCTGCTGTAGCAGGTTAGTGAGTTCTAACCAGCCTAAGTTTCTTAGGTTAACACAGTGGTGTGTTCTATAGGGCATTCCTGTTGCAAATCTAGCAATCTGATTATAACAGCGTGTAAGTTTGTTTATTTCCACTGTTTTAAGATTAGTGAGTATAGGGGAGGCATACAGGAGGGTAGAGACGGGCCATTGTCACTGCTATTGGGGTTAGAAAAGATTTGATCTATAGAGACCCAAGTTTTGGTTTTGATGGTCTGATTAATATGGATATCAAATCTAAGTCTGTTATCTATGGAAACTCTAATAGTTTGGTATAGGAGTCTGGAGAGATGACAGTCCCATTTTGGATTGGATAGAAAAGGATAGAGGTGTGGTCTTTTGAGTGGGTTGGAAGAGTAGTAATTTGGTTTTGTTTGGGTTAAGGATCAATTTTCTCTACTGCCCTGAAACATGTTTGGGTTTTGGATAATAGGTTGTCAGGAGTAGTGTCAGCACAGACTAATGTCGAGTCATCTGCATATTGAATGCAGGTTGCTTCAGGGATGGCTTTATACAGGTCATTTATAAAATAGTAAACAGAAGAGGCCCCAGTATGGATCCTTGGGGTACTCCTATAGTATTGGGTAGGAGGTTGGAAAGTTTAGTATGCCAAAGTACAGCTTGTTTCCTATCAGAGAGATAGCCATGAAACCAATCTAGAACTTGTTTGTCTAGTTGGAGATTTTCTAGTGTATGATGTAGTAGCTGGTGGTTCACCGATAAGTCAAGAAATAATGCTGAGGATATTTTTGTCATTTCGATTTTGATTGATAGTGTAGAGAAGAGCAGTGGTTGTACTATGATGGGGTCTAAAACCATGTTGTGTGTCTGTTAGTAATTTGTTCATGGTAAGATAGTGAAGGAGTTGTTTGTGTATACACTTCTCCATGATTTTGGCCAATGGTGACAGTATTGCTATGGGCCTATAATTTGATAGCTCAGCAGATAGTCCTCCTTTGTGGAGAGGGATAACATGGGATACTTTCCATATTGATGGGATTGTGGATTCTGCTATGGTTCTATTGATTAGTATGCTATGACATCTGCTGCTATTTGTAAGTATTCTGCTGGGAGAAGATCTGCAGAGAGTAGTTGGTTTTAGTTTCTTCAGTAAGGAACATATATATGCAGTAGGGACAGGTTGGAATTTAAAGGTCGTTTCTGACTTTAAGTTTTCAGTTTTAATGGAGTTGGTGGATGGTAGTTGGTTAGCTCTTCAGGTGTTTTGTCACTTAGTGTCTTTGGGGTAGTGGGTGGAAGATTATTTAATCCAGTCCAGAATTTTGAGGTTGTTTTGGTGTTTATTTTGGAGTTGGCAATAGTAATTTTTCTTATCAGATAATGTTGCTTTTTGGTCTCATTTCTTAGTTGTTGAAATTTTATGCGGTCTGGGGTTGATTTGGTTGATTAGTGATATGGTATTTTTTGTTAACCAGGGTGCAATATTTGTTTTTATTCTAATTGATCTTATTGGGGCATGGGACTCAAGTATAGCTAGGAATGTCCTATTAAAAGTTAAAGGATTTAAGTTCCATCAGGAATTTAGTGAGGTCTAAATGCTTCTTATTTCTGACTGGCCTATACCTAGGCTGGGTGGAGTTTATTACCTTCTTTTTCATAATATAGGTGATGAGATTAGATTGTTTCCATATATGTTTGGGGATGACTGTTGATGAGGATCCAGTCTAGGATACTCTCTTTTGATTAATATTACCTATTCTGGTGGGGAAGATACTAACTGACAGAATCCTTGTAAGTTGATGTGGGTAGGGTTGTCTTCTGAGGAGCATTGCTTCCAGTCTATATTGACATCACCTAGGATAATGGTTTCTTGAGGATAGTTATTTGATAGCCAGCTGAGGATATGTTCATTAGATTGATACTTTTGTCTTTATTTATTTGTAGTTTTAGTGCAAGTATTTCAGCATTAGCGATCTGGGGTGGTTGAGGAGAGTTAATAGTGACATTCAAATTTTGTCAGACGATCAGCTCTATATATATTATAGCTTGGTGGCATTAACTCATTGTCTTTGGTCCCTTGCTTTAGCCAGGTTTCAGTTAGACACATTATATCTGGGTGGTACATTGCTATTAGGGCATGTAAGTTATGAATCTTATTATTTATACTTCTTATGTTTAAGTGATATATTTGAAGAGTGTTTGGTTGAGTGGGCATTTGCAATTGGAGTGGATAAGGGGCCTGGGTTGGGATGAATATCTCCATCTATAGTTATATTTTTCTTAGATAGTCTAATAGTCGTTCATGCATTGCTTTAATTTAAGTTTAAGTTTAAGGGGTTGTGATGATTGGGATGATATATTTTACTGGACAGATGGATGGTGTTAGGTTTAGTACAGCTTAGGGATGGGATGGTACTAGTTTGGCCTCTGGGGTAGTAAAACCTGATAGTTCCTGGTCTTCATATCTAGTTATCAGATATAGTTTGATAATAAGTAGTAGAGTACAGGATACAATTTTTAGCATTGGTTTAATTGTGATGGGTGTTGTAGCCTTCATTTTCTTTGGGCAATGATTGATTAAATTGATAAGATATGATAGGGCTAGATGGAAGAATTTGCTAGAGATGTGGGTGGGGATTTAATTGATTGGCTAATGGTTAGTTAGGTATAAATGTAGCACTGGGATATGGGGGCAGGGAGGCGCGAGCGCGAAGCCAGGCAGGGCGAAATGAGGCGGGTTTATCTCACTCCCAACTATGTACTGGCAGGAAATATGGCAAGCGACAAGATGGTAATTTCTCCAAATTTCTTTTTGTTTAACACAAACCTCTTACAATTTTCAGCTTAGAATTTACAGGGACTATCAATTTGTAGCTGTAAGAGGTTGTTTTGGGATTTAGCGTGGTAGAATGCAGTGTACTAGTGGTTCTAAGGATTAGGTTTACAGTTAATCATGGAGCTGCTGTTAATTAAATTCAAGACCTTGTCAAAGTTCTTCTTTTATGGGCTACTTTTTCCTACTGATCGCTGCAGTTTGTTTGTACTTGTTGCTTCTAGAACTATCCTTAGATGGGCACTTGGTTGGTTTAAGCTAGATCAGAATGTGTAACACCTGGATAGAGATAGAAAAGCACATGTACATGCATCAAGACTATTTTGCTGAAAAGTTATGCAGTAGTGATAAAAAAGCTCTAAAAGGATTCCAAACTAAGAATCACTTAGTATGCCTATGCATCCTTTAAATAGTTCACATCTATGGTCAATGTATAGCATCAGGGAACATTATACAACAGCTATGCAAACAGAGATAAACGCTCTATCACTTCATTACACTACTCCTGTTGGTTCATCTTGTAAAACTATATCATTTAGCAAGAGCTTTACAGTCTTATATTATCTAATCACTTTGTGTGTAACAGAGATAATGGCATTCAGTTATAAAGTAATACTCCAGCAAACACATAAACCATGGTAAGTTTGTGAAGATTAGACAGCAAATGAGCTAATTTAAGGTCGCCAGTTCACTATATATTACTAGAATGTTTTACACAGCTTCCTTACTTAATCCGACAAGAATTGAGTCGCCGAAATGCATTAGGTGACAAGTTGACTGCAGTTGCCACTTATAGATAAAATACTGTCCTTTAATCCACAAAAATAACCCAACAAATTTGCAATAAAGTAAAGAATTCACATTACTGACTTAATAAAACAATTCTGAATAAGCTACAAGAGGGTCTCACCCTAACAAATAACTGATGCCAGAAATATGGCCTCAAGCTAAATGCCAAAAAAATGCATCATCATCCCCTTTGAGGAGAGTGATGTCCCCACAAATTATCACATTAATAACGATGTAAGCACACAATAAGTCGTATGGTACTTGGGCACCCAGGTTGATAGAAACCTGACTTTTGACCACCACGTTGTCTCCGTTGTAAGGAAAGCTTTTTACATGGCCCACTTCCTTAGTAAGGGTATTTCTTCCAGGGACAAGGAGGTCATAACATCCCTGTATTCTTCCTTTACAAGAGCCATTATTGAGTGCAATGCCCCTTTTGGTATGTGCCTCAGCAAAACACCCTTCCAAAAGAAAGACTACAACCATTTCTGGCAAAAAAGGTCGAAGGACTAAGTTCACTTAGTTATCCAAACAGACTAAAAAGCTTCTTGATTTCCTCTTACTGATTTATTGATTTTATTGATCTTATTGATTTTTATCTTACTGGCCCCTATAAATTTCATCGCTGGCTTGCTTTTCAGGCTAAGAAAGATCCTGCCTTAAGAGACTTCCTTTACCTCAGAAATATTGGTTATACTTAAAACGCTCACTACAAAGACCACAGCCTTCACTGCAACATAAACAAGCCACTTTGTATGGACAGATGCTTGACATAAAACCTTCATCTTCTCTAAAAAGCTCCTCTCATTATCAAACAATGTAGTTCAGCAACACGACAAATGGATGGCTGGATGGATAGCCATAAATGTACTCCTTGAGTAAGTAGCATAGCCTTCATCAAACCAGATGGAAAATCCACATAATAACCTTTCCCAGCTGGATGGCTAAGGTCTAATATTGGTTACTCAAGTCTACTTGCCCAAGAAGAGGGGCCTGTTTAAGTAAGAATTCCATTTGCAAAAATATATTCACTATACATAGTAAATCTCTCTCTCTTACACACACACACACACACACACACACACACACACACACACACACACACACACACACACACACACACACATACACAAAAAAGCCCCTATTTGTAAAATAGGCATCCTCTGTAATCACATGACACCCACTCACTGAATGAAATTGTCTGGAAGTCAAAATATCTGAAAAAAAATCATAATAGAGATGGATTCATCCATGCAATTTCCTCCTACCAAAGGACCATCAATAAATCAACAAACAACTGCTCGGCAAAAAGTAAATCAATAAAAAAAACATAAACTCTCTTAGATAATGCTACATACTCGTGTAAACATATAACTTGTGTCAATCCCCAGGTTAATCCATACCAAAAGATTGTTTCAGAGCTTCAATTATGTACAAACAGCTTCCTCCTGAAAACTTAAATCATTTGATATTTGCCTTGCTGTAATTATAACTGTAAAAAAAGAAATTATTTTGTACCTCAATGATTCTCACTGTTACGAGATGTAATCTCTGTCATATTGTATGAGTGCTACATCCATGATTTGCTGTCTCTCTCTCTCTCTCTCTCTCTCTCATGTATTGTATTATATTGTTATGTGTTATTTTTGGAGCTTTTCTCCCCGGGCCTCCGCTGAAAATGGACCTGTGTCCAGTCAGACTTTCCTGGTAAACAAATGTAAAATAAAATAAAATAAATAAAAATAAACTTCCCTCCAATCTAAAGCCATTTGACATTCAGACATTTTAAGTTTTCACAACCTGTTATTACAAATAGGTAGTATTACCTCTTCTGCTTTTGCTTGCAAACTAGATCTGGGTGACTTACCCGGTACATCATGGGATAGGGGGTTCGCCTCGAGCCAGTGGAAGCTCTCGAGCTTTTGTATTAAGCCGAGTCAGAACTGATGCTCGGTTCTGAACCCAACCAGCAAGAATATAGGTGAGATGGACAACAAACATGGAATGTTATGGTGAGTACATAACTTCTCAATATACCCCTGGGATCCCACCTGTGTCCCTGTTGGACAGGGAGAACAGGTGCTGACTTTGTGGGAACATAAGTGAAATTCTTGGCTAGGCCTATAAGGCCCTCCGGGCCAATAGCCTAGTATCATTCTATGAACCTGTGAACCTAAGAAATGGTAGAAAGCAAAACTGGCAAGATGTTTTGTAGCAGATACTGAACTTTTTACACCCTGCATGGACTGGGTGGGGGTCTATCCTCCCCCAATACTTAATATACCAATTCTGAGAATGCAAAAAAATTCAGTGAAGGTAAAATAAAGTATTTTATTTATTAATTTATTTTATTTTATTTTATATTTGTTTACCAGGAAAGTCTGACTGGAATGAGGTCCATTTACAGCGGAGGCCCAGGAAGAAAAGTTCCACATAAAACAATATGTACAGTGGTAAATATACAATCAAAAAAGATATATCATACAATGTTTTTTTTTTCCAAGCAAGCTTAATTTACACATAGTAGACTCTTGATGGCAGTATCTGGGAGAAAATATTCTACATTAACTGATTCAATCAAAAGAGACGTCACACAAGATATAATAATTTACACATAGTAGGCCCTGTATGGGAGTATTTGAGTACTGTATAACAGAGATAGTAAGCAGTGAGGAGAGGAAGGTAGCAAGAATTGGAGGAGAGCAGGAAAGCATTTATGTGATGCAAGGGCAGAGCCAGGTTTGCAAGAGGTGTGACTTAAGTGACTTTTTGAACAGTGAGATAGATGGTAATGAAAGAGATATTTTGGAGGAGGCTATTCCATTTCCTAGTGATGGTATAAAAGAAAAGAGCTTTCCCTGCAGTATTGTTGGCTTTGGATATACAGAGCAGGGTTTTGTTGGATGAGTGTAGAGGACGGTTTGCTGAATACTGGGGATTCTTTAGTATGTTGAAGGTGAGCACTAGTTGGTAGTAACTAATTAAGTGAGGGAGTTCTAACCACTGTAGCTCCTTAAGGTTAGACCACAGAAAGGTCTCTTTTGAAGTAAAAAAGAGAATTGAGACCCCCAGCTAATGCTGGAATATTCAGGAACTACACTAAGGTGAACTTCCTTCTATTAAGTCCTAATCTGGCAAAATGTTAAGCACCCCTAAGGCCTGAGGATGTTGTTGCCTATGTGGAACTGTTCACAACAAGCATGTTAAAAGCTGCATAGAGGCAGCAGCTGCACCCAAAAGGAATAAGTCCAGAACTAACTCAAAAAAGCCACCCTGGTAGAATCACAACATTAGCAGTTTGAGTAACAGAAGGAAGAAAGTAATGGCAAAAAAGAAGGTATAGCACTCGGCAGGATAACAATACTATCAACATACCTATCAACCTCTTAGCACAGAAAACCTGGACAAAGCCAAAAATAATAGGGGGACAGATTTCTAAAAATAGGGACAATTTTTAAATATGGCTCCTATAAACTTAGAAGGTTAATAGGATAACAGCATTTGCATCGGTATACAGTTTTTGAAGGATTTCAAGTCTAAAACTCAAACTTTTGTTATTATTTAGTAATTTTAATTCTCAATGATTTTCCAGAAGACCAGAAATATAAATAAAAAATCTGGACAATCTGCAAAAATCTGGACAGTTGAGAGGTTTGACTCTCAAACTAAACAAACAAAGAGGACAAATAAAGTCTACCAAAGCCAACACTGAGGTAAATCTGGTCTACCAGGCCAAGGACAACCACAATATATTCTTTATCTATGACTGCCTCCTCAAAGGAAATACACAATTGTGTGCAGAGCTCATTGTTAATGGAATGACCTACACTGAGCCAGAAGGTAAACCAAACCTAGTGGCAGACAAAGTCATCTAACTTTATCCCTGCTCCCCCAGCCTACCCTCAGGAAATAAAATCAAATATAACTCCCTCAACTATTACTATGTAACAGGTCCTCCATGCTTTCTCTAAGGCCAAGAACACTTGCATTAATGGGTATTGACAATATCCCTGGCTCTCTTCTAAATAGCATGAAGCATGACGTATCTAGCATTCTGGAATCAGTATTTAACTGTAGCCTACAAACAAATCTCATGCCACACAATTGGAGAACAACAACCATTATCCCTTTGCACAAAGGTGGGCTATCTACAGACCATGCAAACTACAGACCCATAAGTCTCACTAGTCTCATATGCAAAGGAATAGAATGAATTATCATGGAGAGGATCTTTAATAACATAGGAAACTTCTGGACATTGGACCCAATCCAATTTGGTTTCATTAAGGGGAGGCAAAACCTAGTCAGCATGGTGGACTTCTTTGAGAAGGTCACCAAAGCAATGGATACGGGTAAAATAGTTCACATTGTGCATCCCATTTAGGCTTTGATGACAAACAAAAGAGGTCAGGTATAAATGCTTATGTTACATGGTGGTGGATAACCATCTAGGTCACAGACAGGACCCAGGAAGTTAAAATTGGGAAGTTCACCTTTACAAATGGGCCACTCACCAATAGTATCTCTCAGGGATCGGTCCTAGGACCACTCCTTTTTGACATCTATTTTTCTGAATTCAGTGCCAACAGCAAGGGCCTCTGGCTGACCAAATCTGCAGATGATTGTAGTTATGTAATCCCCCACTGACTCTAATATTTCCTTAGAAGGGTGTCAGAGCCATGGATTAAAACTGAATCACAAGAAATGCATAATAGTATCCTTTGGAAAGTCAGTCACCCCTGGTAACTACTATAGTGACAATATACCTCTAAGAGTCAACCCAGTTATAAGGGTCTTGGGACCATGCCTTGACAGTAATTTAGCCTTGGACCATCATATGTTTGCTCTAATGGGAATCGCATTTGACATTGCACAACTTATAAACAAATGTTTGGCATCTAGGTCCAAGGAGGTTGTTGGACTGTATTTGGCAGCTATCAGATCGATCACTGAGAACAATGCCCCATTTGGTATGTACCTAACCAGGCACATCTGACAAGTGGAACATCAACAGAGGTTCCATTCTAAAAGAATCCAGGGCATAAACAACATGTCCTATGCAGAATGCCTCAAATCCTTATCCCTGTATTCTGTGTCATACAGGCTGCTGAGGGAAGATCTATGCCTGGCATACAAGGAATCACCTGCCCTCACTTGGATCGACTGCCTGCATATCTGCAAAACAAAAAGCACCAGAATTACCCATTCTAAAGATTTAGAACTTGGTTGTCATATAAATGGGGCCTGCTAGAGAGACAGATATGTATCCCAGAGACTACCACTTCTCTGGAACTGGCTCCCCATCCAAGTGAAACAGAGTTCCTGATTAACTCAATTCAAGTTCAGTTGGATGGGGAACTGAAATTTACTCCTGATTTGGCACCTAATGTCCCTAATGGGCACAAGCAGCTTGGAAATGTTTCATCTCCTGAGCTCCAGCTTACACATTTCAAGGGGTACCAGAACTTGTCAGTGATTTGGGATGCATGGCTAGACTTAAAAAGCCCCTTTTGGTCATTAGTCTAGCACACATCTATGAACCTATGCTGTAGTACCCTTTATTTTTTATGGTTCTATTACAATGGATAGCAACTAAAATTGCCATTAGGAAAGCCATTGATCCTAATTTGGTGAAACCCACCTTCCTGAAGATTCAGAGTATACACACTAATATTCATACCATGTGGGAGTTTTCCTCCTATATTGCTTTATTTAAGTATATACACTCCACGGTCTTACAACTGTAGAGAAGCCAGAAACACACCACAAGGGTGAGAATAGTAGATGCACAAACTGCAGTCTTATCATTTAATTATTAAAACAGCAGATATTGTTGAGGAAAGGAATCTTAGTTGAATGATATTGCAGAGTTACAGATAATCGTGTTACATGCCAGCAACTTAAAGGAAAACTCCTTTGGCACAGTACTAATACAGCTGATCATATGAAGTCAGTTTCTTCTCTTTATTTAGGTGAAATAAAATAGCTGTCATATGGTATCAGAAATAATTTAGAAAGGCACTTGGTCTTTCATTGGAGTAAAGGTAAAACTGCAGCTACCTGGAAATCTATGTATTCATATTAATATTCTGAGAAATGGACATTGTGGATCTAGAAATTCAGTTTACTACAGACTGCAGGAAAAATATCCAAAAGAATGGAAAGGTGCAGCCTGCTACATTTCTACATGTCACAGATGAAGAAGCCCTGAGAGTTTATAATACATATGAGATTTTGACAAGGGGCAATAATATCAAATGCAATTGGTGTTTTGCCATTGTATGAGAAGAAATGTTAGAAAAGTAGACCGCATCCACAATTATGCAAAGCTTTTCCCTACCACCACATTACAGTATTCTGGACCAATCCAGTACTAAACCTGCCACTCTCACACACCAGCTCTGATCTGCAAATAAACTCTTTCAATGTAAAAAATATAATCACTGACACTGAATGACAGAAGGCAACTTAAGTACCAGAAATCATCTTCCAAGTTTTTTGTGTGGTCTGAACATAGCTAGAATCTTAGTCACTTAAATAAAAAGAAATCTGAGTTATTGGGCAGGTTTGAATAGACCCAGAAAGTCAACAAATGAGTTAATATTTTCAACCATGTTTCATGGTCCATGCATATACGGGCAGAGTAACAAGGCCATACCTAGGTTTAACTACACTATTATACCATGACCCCCCCAAAACGTGCATGCTGATTGGCCAGCGTGCACATTGTAAATCGAGTTATACTAATGGAAAAAGGTCCGGTCGCCCGGACTTTTTTCCATTAGTATAACTCTACTTTTAAAACTCTGTCTCGCTATGTTAAATGGGTTTAACATAGCGAGCTAAAATAAGCAGCGGAGATCTCCGTTGCTTATTTTAGCTGTCTCGCTATGCTAAACCCATTTAACATAGCGAAGGTTTTAAAAAGCAACGGAGAAAGCAAGATCTCCGCTGCTTTTTACTGTTCACTATGTTAAATGGGTTTAACATAGCGAGACAGTTTTAAAATAAGCAACGGACATCTCCGTTGCTTATTTTAAAACTGTCTCGCTATGTTAAACTAAAAAAAAAGCAACAGAGATCTTGCTTTCTCCGTTGCTTTTGCCCACAGCTCTGATGTACTGCGCAGGCATGCAGTACATCAGAACTGCCACGGATGTCAGACATCTGCGGAAGGGCAGTAAACAGGCATTATACTATGCCATTATTTAAGAAAAGTAATAGTTTCTTTTCTTAAATAATGTCATGGTATAATAGCAATAACCCACTTCTGGGTGTGGGTAATGCTGTATTTACCCACGGTTGGCTTTGTTTGGTCCCTCGGGCTTCGCCCTCGGGACCATACCACGCCAACCGTGGGTAAATCCAGCATTACCCACACCCAGGCATGGGTTATTGCTATAATACATACCCATACAGATATAATGGGTTACAGCTTGTTTAATGATGGTGTGCAAATTAAAAGTAATAATAATAATTATAATACTCTGTCTAGAAGGAATGTCTGTATTGAAGGTATTTTCTTTCATTGAATTCAGTTATCATGTATTCAGTGCAGTACTATGAAATGTGCAGATTCTTCAGCATAAATAATACACATATTGTAGCTGTGGAAAAAATGCAGTAGTGTTTATTGATGTGATTTTCTGTCACTATTGTGTTCCATTTCAAACTATTAAACAGATTAAAAACACGTCAGCCATAGATCATTAGCTATTGCACCAACTTCTGACAAATTATGATTTAGATTTTAAAATATTTAGATAATATTTTAAAAAAGTCTGTTAATAGTTTTAAAATAACGTTGTATAACATTTTAAAGAAATATAATTCTGATTACTTTTAGGTTATATACTAGCCTGTGTTTTCCATAGCAGGGAAATAAAACTAAAAACAACTGCACACCACAGTTTAGGATTTTATTAAATATATTTTCTAATTAGCAGAAAATCTCAGGGAAAGAAATTTCAGATGAATGATTGCAGGTAAGTAATTCTGGATTAATTGAACAAAAAATAATACTATGACACCAAGTTATTTTTCTTATCAGCTATATTATGATTAGCTGTAACATAGAAAAAAATAGGTCTACATAGTAACAATATCCAGCAAATATGCAAGGTAACACCTGTGCTAAAAGGAGTTATAGAATGCAGACAAAAAATGCAATGTATAAAAGAGAAAACAGCATTCATGACTTCTGAAAGTTGTATTTTTTTGTTAGTTGGAAGGAATTACGACTTTTAGGATTTTACAAGAGTGTTTTAAAAAGAAAATAATTCTGATTATTTAGAATTTTACAAGCCAGTTTTAGAAAGAAAATTATTGCAAGTGATATTTGAGAGCAGTTAGATGTATTCTGCTGTTCTTTTCCATTTTGATAATTTGCAAGCTGAAATAAGCAACAGTAGAGGTATAGAGAGCTACTGGCAAAAAATAAAAAGTCGGCCCTGATATGTAGCATATTCACTGCAAAATGTAATGTCTCTTACCTATTCTTAAGTGAGTTTCTAAATAGACTAAGATGGGATTGTTACTTAGTAATTTCCTTTCATAGTAAGAGAGGAAAAATAATATTTAGGGCTACAGCTTAGTATTCAGGTCTGGGAAAGTGTATAATAGCTTTCTGCTTTGTAATTTGGCCATGTTTTTTGCTGTTCTAAGCTTTTGTAGCTCATATTCTGTCCAGAATGCTCAAAATAACTGTTATTGACATTAAAGTATGTAGTTTACTTGGACAATGATTAGCTTGTGAAGGAAAATCTGTGTGTATGTGTGTGTGTGTGTGTGTGTGTGTGTGTGTGTGTGTGTGTGTGTGTGTGTGTGTGTGTGTGTGTCAGTAAAAAAACTGCTAAAGTAGTTCTTTTTTAAAATAAGTCTATTTCATGAAAATTATACCAGGACAGTTTTCTTGGTCTTGCTTGGTTCGAGATTAAGTTGTAATTTTGAGAATAAGAGCAATGAGCATTATTTTCAGTCATGTTTCTGTTTAGTTTTTAGAATGATCTCACTATCCTTGAAATATTCAGCAAATATAAACTGATCAGCCTACCATAAGTGATAAAGTCAGCAAGTACAGTATCTGGCATAGTGTAATAATGAACCCTTCACAATGATTAAGTTTGTTTCTTTGAATATATTTCAGGGCTTAAATATGACTTAACTTTGGAGACCAGGCATGATGCAAATCCTTTGTTTGAAGCTAAAGATCAGTTTTGCTGTTTTACATCATGTGTTCATGTGTGCGTGCATTAGAGGATAATGCAGCCATTAATTAAAACTACACCAGCAAAGCTGAGGGCAATTCAATATAATTCATGTGGTCACAAAACATGTTGCTAGACACTCAATTCAGTGACAGTATACCAAACATAAGTTTTGTCTTACATTTATTTCATTGAATTGCACTTCTTAACATTTATAGTTTTTCTATACAGCTAATCTACTACATTTTGCACTGTTATAAAGCTTTTTTTTACTGTTTCACTGCATTTTTGTACTTTTTTATACTGTTTTAACTGTATTTTCATCGCTAGATAGTGTTCCATTACTGTAATTGCATTTTTATTGAATTACTTAACTGTAAACTGCTTTTTCATACTGAGAGTTGCATTTTCTGTTTGTGAGTGCTGTAGCTGTGCTTTTCTGTACATTTTTGTGAGGGATCTGTGTTCAAGTCAGGTAGTATAGTCTGGATAGAGGCCTGCTGTTATCCAGGCTTGGTTGTTCTGCTTCTTGACTTTCCTGTGTTTCTGGAACCATCTTCTGCTGGTAGTGTCTTGTCTTTGCTGTTAGTAAGAGTAACAGCGCTGCCTGACCTTCTCTAGCATGAGGGATTGGTTGAAAGAGCAGGCGCTAGCAGGACTGGGTAGTAATTCGAGCTTCTAGATTCTTCGATCTTTTCTGGTATTTATACCCTATGTTTGCAGGATGTTGTGCTTGTTTGCTCATTGTGCACTGCCATTGTGCTGTTTTAACCCATTGCAAAGTATCTCAGTTGCATTTTTCCCCTTAGCAGCACTCCTATGTAACTGACACCCTCCCTTGCAATTACTGTGATTTTATCCATCCCTACTCACACCTATAGGTACTCTGTTCTGATAGTGCCTCTCTTCCACAAATTCTGACAACCATGGAAGGACAATTCCCTGTGGTTTCTCCTGCTAGTCTTGTTGATATGGGCATCCTGAGACAGTGTAGCAACTGCTTCATGTACACGGTCAACCCTCTTCTTCAACCACCTAGGAACACAATATGTTAGAGATGCAATTACATTAAGAAACTAGAATCCTTGCTGTCTCCATCATAAGCCAGTACATCTGGCACTGAGAAGGTTGTCGGCACAAACACCACAAGCACCAGACCTCTAACACCACCCACACTTGTACAGTACATTTCTACATATGTGGAGGTTCTCAACAAAAACATGCCTAAATAAAAGAGACCTCCAAGGCAAAAGCACACACACATCACAACCCACCACACCAAGCACCACACATAGATAACATGCCTGTGTCTCACAGCCTATAAGGCCCAGCCGCAAATTCAACATACTAGTCATAGGAGACTATCGTAAGACACACAGATGTGCCTCTCATCAGGCTGGACAAGGGGAAAGTCATGGTAAGTTGCTTGTCAGGTGCTAGAATCTGCCATATCACTCATGCACTCAAGTCTCCCAACAACAGGTACTGTTATGACTCTGTCATAGTCCATGTTGGTGTGAATGACTTGGGATGTACCTCTCTGGACTATATGAAGAGAGACATTATTAAGCTTGCTGAATATGTGTCCCAAGCAGGTATGTCCCTAGCCTTAAGTAACATCCTACTGTCACCCAGAATGATGCCTCAGTAAAAACAGAAAATTATTGATTTTAACAATTGGCTTAGTTTCTGGTGTCATTCTAAGGGGATCCACTACCTGACAGCCTGGGAGGACATAATTGACAGACCATGATGCTTTGCCAGAGATGGCCTTCATCTGTCTCCCCTGGGCTTCAGGCTTCTGGCAAAGGCTCTTGTCTCCCCCATAGTGCCTGTTTTAGACAAAGTCATGAGGACAAAATTACCAATGTGAAAAATTCTGCTAAACAAAATTAAAGGTCATACTGCTAAATGCTAGGAGTCTTAACATGAAACTGCACTCATAGCAAGCATTCCTCACCCTGGAAGATGCTGACATTTGTGCAGTCACTGAAACCTGGTTCAAAGCTGTGGAGAGCACCCCAGCCTTACCAGGTTACTTGTCCTACCATACTTTGAAACCCCAAACAGAGGGCTAAAAGCCAAAGGAGGTGGAGTTTCAATATTTATCAAAGACATACACACCTCCAGGCTGGTCAAATAGTATGATGCACAGGAGTCACTCCAGTTGCAGTTAACTATTGCCAAAACACCTATTCAAATCATAGCTAGCTACAGACTCCCAACCATGACTCAGGAGGCCCAGTCCACCTATTTGGACTTACTTTAATCCATCAAGGTTCAACCCTCTATCCTGACCCTGGGCAACTTTAACTACCCAACCATAGAGTTAAAGACCTATTCTAGTTCAAACATGAATGCCCAGAGATTCCTCAACTTTATCATTGCCAATGCATTGGATCAGCTGGTTGACACCCCCACAAGAGGTGAAAATATCCTGGACCTGGTACTAACGAACATAAGTAGCTACTGTAGCACCCCTACAGTGTCATCCTCCTTGGTAAGATCTGATCATAAAGAAATCACTTTCAAAGTCACCATCTCCCCTGACACCCCTCCCCCCTTGCCAGGGTCGAACAAAAAAACTTTTCCAAAGCTGACGAAAACCTCCTGAGAGCAGGTGTAAGCAGCTTCACAGCCACCATCCCTGAAGTTGAATCAAGCACTAATCTCCAAGCCTACACCAAAAAACTATATGATCACTTATATAACTGCATGGACTCAGCAATACCTGACAGGACCAAATCATTTTCCTCAAGGAAGAGTAAACTGTCTGGTAGACAGCAGCAATAAACAGATTCTATTACAAAAGGAAAAAAATTGCTGTCCAGGACCAAGAAGAAGCAGGAGCCAAGTTGGAAGCAATCTCTCCTTTGTCTGAACAATTAAATAAGGTCACTGGTGAAATCTTCTAAGGCTAACTTCAAATCCAAATTGGCCACATCCACTAAGGACAATCACAAGGCTTTCTTTATATACATCCACAATCTCAAAGGTAACTCCCAAATCTGCTCTGAATTGATGGTCAAAAATACCACATACACAAATGCCAAAGATATAGCCAACTTGCTAGGAGACAGGTTCAGTGAAAACTTCACCCCCTTGTCCCCCTCATTAAAAATCCAGGACATCCCTAGCATCTCCCCTCATCACCATGGAGCAGGTTATTAATGCCTTCTCAAAGGCAAAAATACAGCCTCCATGGGGCCAGACAAAATGCCGGGCTATGTCCTACATGAACTCAGGCAAGAGCTCTCAGCACCACTAGGCACCCTGTTCAACCAAATCCTGTGCACTGGCATCATCCCAGCAGAATGGAGGACAGCCACTGTCATCTCTCTGCACAAAGGTGGAGTGTCCACCAACCTAGGCAATTATAGGCCCATCAGCCTAACTAACCTGATTTGCAAGGCCATGGAATACATTATCATGGACCTTATAAACAAAGACATTGGCAAGCTCCAAATGCTTGATTCCACACAGTCTGGTTTTGTCAAAGGGAGATCTTACCTCTTAAACTTGGTCAACTTGTTTGAAACAGTCACCAAAGCCATGGATGAGGGCAAGATAGCTTGCAGCACCTTCCTTGACCTAGCCAAAGCCTTTCACACTATTTTCCACTCAGGCATAAGAGATAAACTCTCCCAGCTAGGCATCAACCCATATGTTACCAGATGGGTAGCTACCTGGCTCACTGATAGAACCCACTCAGTCAAAATAGGAGAAGCTACCTCCAGTAGTAGACCTGTAACAAGTGGCATACCCCACTGATCGGTCTTGGAGCCTGTATTGTTTGAGATATACTTTTCTGAGATGCAAGCCAAAATCAGTGGTCTGTGGCTGACCAAGTTTGCAGATGACTGCAAGCTGGGTGCTGTCATAAATTTCCCTAGTGATGTGAACATCCTCCAAGATGGCCTTAACCAAACTAATCAGTGGTGCCAGAAGCATTGCCTCAAATTGAATGCCAAGAAATGCATCATTATCCCCTTTGGGGAAAATGGTGTCCCCACTAATTATCACATTAATAACAATGTACTAAGCACACAATCAGTCATGAGGGACTTAGGCACCCAGGTTGATAGCAACCTGATATTTGACCACCATGTTGCCTTTGTTGTATGGAAGGCTGTCTACATGGTTCACCTCATAAGTAAGGGTATTTCATCCAGGAACAGGGAGGTCATAACAACCCTGTACTCATCCCTTATCAGACCCATTATCGAGTACAATGCCCCCTTTGACATGTACCTTGCCAAGCACATGCATGCACTTGGAGAGACCACAGAGGTTTCTGACCAGGAAAATCCAGGCTCTCAAACACCTGTCCTATACAGATAGGCCAAAAGCCCTGTCCCTCTACTCACTCTCATATAGCCTGCTCAGAGGTGACCTGTGTCTGGCATACAAGGCCGTCTCAGACTCAGCCTTGATGGAGTTGCTGCATATCCATAAGTCAAACTCCACTCACCCAACTCACATGCCAGGTCTCAACCTGATCTGTGACATTAATAGAACTTGTTGGGGTGATAGATTTGCATCCCAATGACTCCCCCCATCTGTGGAATAGACTTCTTCTCCATATCAAGCAGAGTTCCTCACTAGCCCTATTTAAGAGGAACCTGGATAACTGGATGGGAAACAGAAAATGTTATATTGTCCAATCTTGACTTAATTCTTCCTGGTTGGGTTTGGAACCAAGCATTGCTTCTGACTTGGCCTAATACAAAAGCTCAAGAGCTTCCACTGGCTCGAGGCCAAACCCCTATCCCATGATGCACCAGGTAAGTCACCCAGATCTCGTTTGCCAGTCAAGGGACCAGGATGTCTTCTGATTGGTTTATTAGCTAAGTAGTGTTTAATCTACTTTTTTCAACAGTTTTCAGATAGAAACTTTTTCTGTGGTGTGCGATAGAGTTAGAAACCCATGTTTGTAGTCTTTAGCATGTGCTTTTGCCTCTTGTTCTTGTGTGAGACCCATTTAAGTTAGAAGGCTCTTGGCAGCCCATTTAACTTAGAGGGCCGCTCCCGTTCCCTGTGTTTTAGTTCTTATCCAGAATCCGTTTAAGTTGGAGGATTCCCTTCTGATTACTATCTCAGTTTTTTCTCAGAGGATTGTTAGTGTAGAAGTGTTGTTTGTCATTACATTAGCTATAATGTTTTCTTGTAGATAGTGTGTGTAAAATAATTAATTCTGTCTTTTGGTGGGTTTTGCGACCTTTCCTTAAAACCTTTGCAGTGTGTTGGCTAGTTGTTCTTGCATAGTATGACCGTAGTTAGTAGGCTCCATTGTCTGTTAGAGCCATTTTTGAATTTTCTCTATAATATTTACTTAGAAGTGTTGTTAGGTTAGTTAAGTTTCTTGCCATCTTTTGCTGGTAACTGTGTCGAAAGAAAAAGACAAGGACCCAAAAGAACCTAGGCGATCAGGATTTAAGAAATGTAATAAGTGTGCACAAAAAATGTCTCTTACAGATGGACACACTGACTATGTGTATTGTCTTGGTGCCATCCATTTGCAAGACCCTTGTACGATTTGCCATGGTTTCAGCAGCAGGGTTCTTCAAGAGAGAAAAAATAAATTAATGGTGAGAGGTTTGTTAAAAGGCCCTTTCCAGGAGTCATTAGAGGGTTGTCAGAGCTCCAAGCCTACTATTCCCTCTACTTCCCACTCAGAAGGATCCCAGATACCTGCCATTGAGACTACAGCTTCAGAGCTGCCTTGGAAAATTACCACATCAGAACCGAGGGTTCATGGTTCCGACAAGTCAGGGTCAACCTCTTTGGCTCTATCTATGTCCAAGAAACCAGTAGAGTTTTCAATTACCACATGGTCTATTTTGGAGCCGATCACTACAACTTTGAGATCACCCATCTGAGAGCTAAATCTCCTTCTTTATCCTCCCGTTCCTCTAGGAGTTTATCTGATGACAATGTGGAGTGGGTGGTGAAGAGACTGCTTCAAACACTGGCACTGGCAACAATTTTATCGTCACCGACCTCAAAGGAATCGGGACTGGCCAAAGCACCATCTTCAATTCCTCCTCCAACCCAGCTTGTGGTCTCGCAGCCAAAGATTGTGGGTGCGATAGTAGTGGAACCATCGAAACTGAGACATCTTTTAGGATCATTGGTTCTGGCATCTACTCCAACCTCTTTGGGTCCATCGGATTTCAAGGGGTCTGGCGATTGGAGTCGGCATGTACAGTTGACTGATCTGACTCTACCTTTTGGTGCCTTGGCAAGGTTGAGGTCCTCTGTCTCTTCAAAGTGGGGAATCTGTTCGGGGTGCAGTGAGAGGGCTTTTGAACTGATGATCAGGGTGCTGTCAGCCCAGATAGCTCCACTTCCAAGCCCAGTTTCGCTTCCCTCCCAAGTGCCAGTGTTGGTCTCATCATCACCTCCGCCCCCCAAGCATAGAGACCCAGAACCTCAAGAAGTCCCTGCGGTCAGCATAATCTCCTACAAAATTTCACCAGAGTATCCCTCTGAGGAAGTTCCTGAGAAGAGACTGTGCAAGATGAAGCACATAGACTCCCCTGTGTCTGTCACATCAGATACCAATCTGGATGATCCAGAAGGGTCCCCACAGTCCCCCTCTGAGGATGTTTCATTTGCTGACGTCCTTGAGATTTTGAAGCAGAGGGGTGGCTGGAAGCCCACCAACCCTTCAGAGGATGAATAGGGATACTTGGAGGCTTTCAAGTCTTGCCCTTTCACCTCCTGGGTGACTCTCCCTTATGACCAATTGCTTAATTTTATATCTCTTAAGGCCTGGACTTCCCCTGATACAGTGGAGCGTGTTCCGTGGAGGCCCAATAAATTTATCACTGCCCCTACTGAGACAGAGTTCCTAACCAAGGGCATCCCTGTAAATGTGATGGTGATGGTGGCAGCCACTAAGAAGGAGTTATCAGAACCCTCCTCATCTGTTCATTCTCCCAATAAATATTCAATGACTATGGACAGATATGGAAAGTGTGCTTTTTCTTCAGCAGCCTTTACCCTATGGTAACTGAATTACCTGACCCACTTTAAGAGGCTTCAAAGAAATCTCCTCAATGAGCTAGGAGATACCCTTCAGGGTACTGTAGCTTCCAGGACCATGGACAATGTTTCCTCACAGCTCTCCACCCTTAACTCAGTTGTGAATGCCTCCATGAGACTGATTTCATATGCAGCTGACGGAGCAAGCAGGGTAGCAGCAACCGGAATTTCCCTAAGGAGACATTCCTGGATGCATCTTTGCAATTTTGCTGAACCTTTCAGGTCTTCCTTCACCAATGTCCCCTTTGATGGCTCTACCCTTTTTGGACCAAAGGTGAAAGAAACTTTGAACAGGTGCAAGCAGGATGGAAAAACCTTGTCTGCCATTGTAGTCTGTTTTTCCGCCTCATCCAGACCTTATCCCAAGGGTCAGAAAGGCTGTAAAATGTGGTTCTGCAAGTCCCAAAAAGGTTTTTCTGACACACATGGTGACACCTCCCCCAGGGGCAGAAGAGGAGGTAAGAATGGAAGACACCAATCTCATGGCAGAGGGAGTCCACAGAATCAGGGAGATAGAGATACGTTCTCTGGCATGTGCTTCTAGCACTCCTGAAAGGAGGCCCATCTGCTCTTCTCTGGAGGCAGTCAAGGAACGCTTGTCACTGTACCCAAACACCTGGCTGGAAATCACTCAAGACAAATGGGCACAGTCAGTCATATCCAGAGGTTATTACATTCCCTTTTCTACTCCTCCACCTGTAAATCTGTCCATTCCAGACAGCCCACCCAGTCAGAGACAAAGCAGCTGCAGAAATACACAAGTTGCTAGAGAAAAGTGTCATCCAAGAGGTCCCTGCAGACCAAATCAGATCTGGAACTTACTCAAGGATTTTTTTGTTCCAAAAAAGACAGGGGACTGGAGACCCATTCTGGATCTCAGCAGACTGAACAAGTCGGTAAAAAAATCAAAGTTCCAGATGGTGACACTGCACTCTATATTCCCTTTTCTCAGGAAAAACACTTGGATCTGCTTGATAGATCTCCAAGATGCATACTACCATATAAAAATGGAGAGACAATCCTGGAGACAGTTGTGCTTTTGGCTGGGAGCCAGTCATTACCAATTTTTAGCCTTGCCCTTTGGTCTCACTGCAGCCCCCAGAGTGTTCACCAAATGCATGGCAGTGGTTATGGCTCACTTGAGATGTCGGGGATTCCATGTGTTTCCATACCTAGATGACTGGCTCCTGTCCACCACCACCAAGCATCTACTACTGCAAGCGAGGGATGAAACAATACTTCTTTGCACCAGGCTAGGCATCACAATAAACCTCAAAAAGTCTACCTTGTCACCTTCACAGCATATTACTTTCTTAGGCACAGTATTGGATTCAACAAAAATTGTGGCAAAACTTACCATCGAGAGAATTCATTCCCTTCATCTTCAAATCAAGGTCTTGATATCAAAGAAGAGGCTTCAAGGCAAGGTATGTACTACAGGTTCTGGGCACCATGGCAGCTGCAATCCTCCTAGATCCCCTAGCACAGCTGCACATGAGGATTCTACAGTGGTTACTCTTTTCCCAATGGTCCATGCAGGATCGCCCTCTATCACACCAGATAATCATTACAGACTAATGCAAGAAGGATCTTCTCTGGTGGCTGCAAATGGAACAGTTGTCCTTGGGCCACCCAATTGTATTTGTAGAGCCGGTAGCAGTACTGACCACTGGGAAAGACTGTCCAAGGCTTTTTGCAAGAACACGAGAGCCACTTGCACATCAATGTCCTAGAGATAAGAGCAGTGCTGTATGCATTGCAGGCATTTCAGGACTCTCTTCCGATAAGAACAGTTGCAATTCAAACAGACAACATGTCAGTAGTGTGGTATATAAACAAACAGGGAGGAACCAAATCATACCCCCTATGTCGAGAAGCACAATGGGTGTGGCAATGGGCAGTCACTTCTCAATGCATATCCTGAGCAAATCCAATGTAATAGTGGACAAACTCAGCAGAGCCATTCTGTTGCCTCATGAGTGGCCCTAAAGCTAAAAATTCCGAAAGAGATCTTCCAGTGATGGGGCCAGCCTTGCTGCAACCTTTTTGCCACTTCCATGAATTCCAAATGCAGCAGCTACTTTGGCCTCATTCCCCCTCTGGGGAAGTCACCAAGGGATGCAATTGTTCATGATTGGCCCCCGGGACTTCTCTATGCTTTCCCCCCTTTCCCTTAATACCCAAGGTACTTCAGAAAGCCAGCACGTTGAAAAGCACCTTGATACTCATTGCACCTTACTGGCCTTGATAAATTTTGTTCCCCTTTCTCTGGGCTATCTTCTGGAGGAACCATGGATTCTGGACCCAGTTTGAGACCTTTTAACCCACTCATCGGGAAAGTTCCATCTGTCCATCCAGACCCTCAAGTTGACAGCATGGCTGCACCAATTCCACGTTTAGCCAGGTATTATGATTTTTCCCCGGCAGTTAAACATATCTTGGTTTCTTCCCACAAACCATCTATGAGGAAACAGTATTCAAGTAAATGGAAAAGATTTTCCTATTGGGCTGTTAAGCACATTATAGTACCTTTTACGGCTCCTTTTACCGCAGTGCTAGAGTTTCTCACCAAACGTTTTTGATGAAGGGACAGCAGCAGCTACCATCTGGGTACAATTAACCGCCATTTCTAATTTTCATACTGGGGAAATGGAAATGCCTATCATGTCCCACAGGTTATGTAAGGACTTATTGAAGGTACCTTCTTACTCAGACCCCCAATCAGGGAACCTCCAGCCCCTTGGGACATACATTTTGTTCTTTCTACCTTAGTGCTGCCACCCTTTGAGCCTGGATCATCTTGTGATATAAAGATTTTGTCATGAAAACTCTTTTCTTAGTAGCCATTACCTCCACTAGATGAGTGTCAGAACTCCATGCACTCTCTATACGCCCTCTTTATATAGCTTTTCACAAAGACAGAGTATCCCTAAGAGCTAACCCTCTCTTTCTCACCGAAAGTCTGTTCCAAAATCAATCTGAATCAATCTGTTGAATTGCCAGCATTCTTTCCCAACTATAGCAACAAGGCAGAATACAGATTGCATCATCTAGATCTACACAGACAGCTACGTTTTTATTTGCATAGGACCAAAGATTTCAGAAAATCTGACTAGGTTTTGTGTCCTTTTCACAAAAAAGGAAAGGATTGCCAGTTTCTAAAGTAACCGTGTCTAAATGGCTTACAGACTGCATTTCCTTCTCTTACAGAAATAATAACAGACAATTACCAGGCAAAGTGAAGGGCCAGTCTACAAGAGTGGTCTCAATGTCCTCTGCTTTCCAAGCTAGACTTCCTATGGACTCTATTTGTGCAGCTGCCACATGGGTGAGGCCTCATACCTTTATTACTCATTATAAAGTCGATGTGGCCTCCTGGAACAGGTCTTCCCTTGGTTCCACTGTACTGAAGACCTTGTTTTCCTGAGCCATCCTAGGATAAAAGTGCTAGGGACGCTGTCCCAACCAGCAAGAATTAAGGCAAGATTGGACAACATGACATTGAGAAGTTATGTGCTCACCATAACTTTCTGTGTTTGTTGTCCATCCCGCCTATATTCTTGCGTCCCACCCACCTTCCCACTCCTTCATTCCTGGAGGACCAGGCAGACTGTCTTATATATATATATATATATATATATATATATATATATATATATATATATATCGGTCTAGGGCACATGCTCAACTAGCATATGTCCGAATCACAAAACATCGAACACACATACACGAAAGTGCTTAACATTGAAAAGCGCTTCCGTGTATGTGTAGTTAAAAAAAAATAAATGTTTCTGCCCCCACATACTCCCCCTACTTTATTATTCTCACTCCAAGATCACACTACAGTGGGGAAAAGGGAATTTTCCCTTACCCGCACTGTAGTCCGATCTACGAAACAGGCACACATACATTGGAGCGCTTGTCTATGTTAAGCGCTTTCGTGTATGTGTGATTTCCTCCTCCTTCTACAGTTTTCACAACCTGTTATTATGAATAGGTAGTATTACTTCTTCTGCTTTTTCTTGCAAGCTAGATCTGGGTGACTTACCCGGTGCATCATGGAAAAGGGGGTTAGCCTCGAGCCAGTGGAAGCTCTCGAGCTTTTGTATTAAGCCGAGTCAGAACTGATGCTCCGTTCCGAACCCAACCAGCAAGAATATCGGTGAGATGGACAACAAACATGGAATGTTATGGTGAGTACATAACTTCTCAATATACCCCTGGGATCCCACCTGTATCCTTGCTGGACAGGGAGAACAGGTGCTGACTTTGTGGGAACATGGGTGAAATTCTTGGCTAGGCCTATAAGGGCCTCCGGGCCAATAGCCTAGTATCAGTCTATGAACCTGTGAACCTAAGAAATGGTAGAAAGCAAAACTGGCAAGATGTTTTATAGCAGGTACTGATCTTTTTACACCCTACATGGACTGGGTGGGGGTCTATCCTCCCCCAATACTTAATATACCAATTTTGAGAATGCAAAAAAATCAGTGAAGGTAAACTAAAGTATTTTATTTATTTATTTTATTTTATTTTAATTTACATTTGTTTACCAGGAAAGTCTGACTGGAACGAGATCCATTTACAGAGGAGGCACAGGGAGAAAAGCTCCACATCAAACAATATATACAGTGGTAAATATACAATCAAAAAAGATATATCATGCAATGGTTTGTTCCAAGCAAGCTTAATTTACACATAGTAGACTGTGGATGGCAGTATTTGGGAGAAAAGACTCCACATTAACTGATTTGATCAAAAGAGATGTCACACAAGACATAATTTACACATAATATGCCCTGTATGGGGGTATTTGAGTACTGTATAATAGAGATAGTAAGCAGTGAGGAGAGGAAGGTAGCAAGAATTGGAGGAGAGCAGGAAATCATTTATGTGATACAAGGACAGAGCCAGGATAATGAAAGAGATATTTTGGAGGAGGCTATTCCATTTCCTAGTGATGGTATGAAAGAAAAGAGCTTTCCCTGCAGTATTGTTGGCTTTGGATATACAGAGCAGGATTTTGTTGGATGAGTGTAGAGGACGGTTTGCTGAATATTAGTTTAGTAGTTGGTTTAGGGCTGGAGTTTTGTGGGGATTCTTTAGTATGTTGAAAGTGAGAACTAGTTGGTAGTAACATTAACTGAGGGAGTTCTAACCACTGTAGCTCCTTTAGGGCAAGACAGTGATGGCTTCTAAAAGTGGAGTTATTGGTGAATTTTGCAATTTTATTGCAGCATGATTCTAGTTTGTCTAGGTCTGTTTTCCTGATGTGAGTTAGGATTGGTGATGCATACATTAGGGTAGACAAAAGGTGGGTTTGGGCTAGGGTGATTCATGCTTGGTCTGATAGGAACTGTTTGTGTTTGTATAAAGTTCCTAATTTTTTATGTACCTTTTTAATGGTTTAAGAGATATGGACATCAAAGTGAAGATCCTTATCTATTTCAACATCAAGGAGCTTAGTATGGGGAGGAGGGAGAGATTGTGGTGCCATTTTTGGAGGTGATAGTGAAGGAAGGAGGTGTGGTTCTGGATTTGTTGGGGGTGAAAATAAGTAATTTGGTCTTGTTGGAGTTTAGAATCAGTTGGATATTGGTAATCCATTTTCCATGGAGCAGAAGGATTCTTGGGTGAGCTTTTGAAGAGTGGTTATGGATGGGGTTGAGTAGATTAGGGTTGAGTCATCTGCGTACTGTATAAGTAATGCATGCAGGGTGGAGGTATGTAGTTTGTTGGTGAAAATGGTGAATAGTAGAGGGCCCAGTATTGATCCTTGTGGAACACCTATAGTAGTTGGTAGTAGAGGTGATAGTACACCTTGCCATTTGACTGATTGTTTTCTATCAGAGAGATAGTTTTTGAACCAGGACGTAGTGGAGGGGGAAAAGGACATGGTGGATAGAGTGTCTAAAAGTAGGTTATGTGAGACCATGTCAAACGCTTTAGATAGATCTAAGAATATGGCTGATACGAAAAAGTTGTTGTTGTTTCTGAGTTGGTTAAGCTGGTTGGTAAAGGAGAAAAGAGCACTAGTTGTACTATGGTTTGGGCAGAAGCCATTCTGTGTGAAGGAGACGAGATTATGTGAGGTTAAGAAGTTTCTATTCTTCAAGGGCATACCACCTCAGAAATTATTCAAAAAGCAGCAACAGAAAAGATATACCCCCCCCCCCACACACACACACACAAACAATACATGATGACTTACACCTCAGGAAAATACATTTAGTATATAAAATTATAGTACTGGCTTTTCTTGCTTCAGTGTTTCAGTCTTACATTTTTACCACATTGTAGATAAAGATTCTTTGTGAATCACAAGTACAGTCATTAAAAATCCTTTATTGTTAATCTTGCTCTGAATATATAATCATTCTGTTCCTTCTTCAATGCAGCTAGCATACTGAGAATCAGGGTATTATAATGAATGCATGTGTTTTTTCAGCATTAAAATATAAAAGTTATATAAGATTATTTAAACATTCTAGACAGATCCAGTTATGTATACACAGAAAAAATTAAGACTTATGTGTGTGTGTGTGTGTGTGTGTGTGTGTGTGTGTGTGTGTGTGTGTGTGTGTGTGTGTGTGTGTGTATGCATGTGTGTGTGTATCTATCAATATATATATATATATATATATATATATATATATATATATATATATATATATATATATATATATATGTGTGTGTGGAGAGAGAGAGAGATGTATCTACTTTGATATATCAAAAGTCCACAATCCTGAATGTTATTTTCACAAGATGAATATAACAAAACGTAAAATCCTGACCCATGGACTTTTTCCTAGGGCAAGTAAAAATGTGTCCAAAACTACATAATGCACACCGTACCATGTGAAACCCACCTAGGTGTGGGGGGGCTACATCCCCACACCCCACCTAACTATATATACCAACTCCGGGATTGCACTAGAGTGGGGAAGAGGGCATATTTCCCCATGATGGGCAAGTGTTTACTTGCCCTGGGAAAAAGTCTGTGGTTCCAGATTTTAAGTTTCATTATTTTCATCTCGCGAAAATAACATTTGGAATTGCAGACTTACTGTGTAATGTTACTATTAATTCAAATGGCAGTTTGACCAAGAGCAAGGCTATTTAGGAGTGGCCTGTATAGTGCCACCAAATAGATATGCAAGTACTCTAAGAGCTTACATTTCTCTAAACGGACCAGCCACAATTGAAAGGTTTAAATATATTTAATAATAAATAATAAAAGAACAATACAATTCTCAGTAAGTAATCAGTTACATCAGAGTTCAAAATCACAGGAAATATTTAAAACAACATTGCAGGACAGTCTCAAATAAATAAAGAAAACCTCTAAGCTATACTTTACTATATTCCTATCTGAATCTAAAAGAGTTATTATGCCCTAAAAGCTTACTTACAGCAAGACAAGTGCAGAGGTGAGTTGATGTTCTTGTTAGGTTAAATGCAAAATACAAAATGCCCTGTCTCTTTGTGATCGAATTCTTAAATTAATATCAAATATTACTGCTGGGTTAGCTTGGATGATATCACTTTTTGTCACCTGACTTTAGTTCCCAAGCTAAACCCCCATTGTCAGAAAGTAGAAATATTTTTAGCATCTCCATGTGAAAAATTGATATTTCTCAGGTGTTTGCAGATCCTGTAAGTCATAAAACAATAAAACACGTCTACATCTCAAACCTAGTGATCACTTCTCTTTCAAGACAATACAAAAACATGTCCAGCTCTAGACATTGTGTCTGCTACTGCACTGAAACTGAAAGATAACATCTGTTTTATTACGTGATTATGAAACAATTTAATTTCAACTATTTTCTTTGAATGTTTTCAAGTTAACCTCCTGTGTTCAAGTTACCATTAAACATATACATCTAAATGGTCACAATAGTGCAGGTGCATTCCTATTCTCTTCCAATAAGGCATGTTGTGGTTATATTTTAGCTCAGTACTTTACACACACTTCTGTATAAATCATATCAATATTTACAAATGACAGAATTATTTACAAAATTCCAAAAAGCTGGGCTGGCAGTGTAACATCTCCCCCCCCCCCCCGAAAGCTTAAGCTAGTTTTTCAAGTGTCCCTTGAGAAACTCTCCTTGAGAGGGTTGACTATCTGAAAATACCTCACCCCATTCCCTGTCTTGAGAGCTCAACTGCACTAGCATTACAAACCCTACTGCAGTGCTGCACTGTCATATCATATGCCTGCAACCCTAGGTTGCACCTTAGTAACTTGTCATTTTGTTGGCTGACTTAATGTAGCCATGTTAAGGGATTACTACAGTGAATTTCCTTCCATACAGATAAGGCTGAAGTTTCTGCAGTGCCCACATTATGGCTAGATATTCCTTTTCTACAGCTGCATAACATTCCTCTCTTGGTTGGAGCCTACAACTGAGATATACCACTGGGTGCTCTTCTCCCTCTGAGGAGACCTGGATGAGTACAGCCCCCACCCCATTATTTGAAGTGTCCACCTACACAACAAAGTCTTTGCTGTAGTCTGGAATGGCTAACACAGGGGATCCTCCCAAATCTTTAAGCTTCTGGAATGCTTGCTCACATGCTGGGGTCCACACTACCTTATCTGATTTGTTTTTCCTTGTCAGGTCTGTGAGGGGAGCAGCTATGGTACTATAATTGGGGACTAACTTTCTGCAGTACCCTGCTGTCCCTAAGAATGCCCTTATCTGCTTTTTGGTAACAGAGGCAGGCCATGCCTGAATGGCTTCCTCTTTGGCAGGTTCTGGCCTGATCTTGCCACTCCCCACTCTATGCTCCAGGTAGGAGACCTCTGCCATACCCACCTGACATTTGCTGAGCTTAATAGTCAACCCTGCCCTCTGCAGTCTGCCCAGCACCTCCCTAACATGCTTAAGGTGCTCTTGCCAGGAATGGCTGTAGATTGCAATATCGTCCAGGTACGCAAGGGCAAAATCTCTTGCTTCTGCAAGGATGTGATCTATCAGCATCTGAAAGGTCACTAGGGCATTTTTCATCCTAAAGGGCATCTTCATGAACTCATACAAACCGAAAGGAGTCAGAAAGGCTGATCTCTCTCTATCACTGGGAGTCAAGGGCACCTGCCAGTAACCTTGGTAAGATCAGTAGTAATAAGATACTTACCCCATCTAGCTGCTCTAGGGCTTCATCTGCCCTAGGCATGGGGTAAGCATCTGACTCTGTGTGGCTATTTAATGTCCTGTAGTCCACACAGAACCTGGTGCTACCATCCTTCTTTGGTATCAGCACCACTGGGGAGGTCCTGGGACTGCTAGACCCCTGGATTACCCCTGGTTCCAACATTTCCTGTATCTCCTCCTCAGAGTCTGTTTGACCCACTCAGGCACCCTATAAAGGGCCTGCTTAATAGGCCTTTGGGGTACTCTATCCACATGGTGTTGCACCAGGTGGGTGGACCCTGGTTTCTCAGTGAATGTGTCCCCAAACTCCTGTAACACTGCTCAGATTTCTCAAACCTGGGTAGGGGATAGCTGCTGGGACATTGCTACCCCTTCCACTGAGGTGTCAGTCCGAGCCTCACTGAGGAGATCAGTCACTAGATTCCCCTTAGCCTCCTTCTGCCATCCACTGCAAATACTCAGCACAAGGGCCTCTCTATCATGGTAAGGCTTCATCATGTTAACATGGTACAATTTATGCCCCTGCCTCCTGCATAGCAGTTCTACCATGTACTTAACATCACTGACCTTCTATACCACCTTGAAGGGTCCCTCCCAAGCTGCCTGCAGCTTGTTGTGTCTGACAGGAATGAGAGCCATTACCTGCTGCCCCACAGCATACTCTCTAGCTCAAGCAGTCCTGTCATACCAGATCTTTTTCCTGCTGTTGCGCTTTTGCCAGGTTCTCCTGGGTCAAGCCCATGAGTTTCCTGACCCTGGTCCTGAGGTTTAGGACATATGCCACAACAGACTCCTTGTGGGATTCACACTCACCCTCCCACTCATCTCAAATCAAATCTAAAGGACCCCTCACCCTATGACCATACAGCAACTCAAAGGGTGAAAAACCTGTGGATTCCTGGTTCACCTCTCTGTAAGCAAACAACAGATGGGGCAAATATTTGTCCCACTCCCTTTTAAACTGGTCTGCAAATACCTGTAGGATTGTCTTGAGTGTAGACTTTAACATCTCAGCAACCAATTAGTCTGGGAAAAGGAAGGAGGTGGTATTTAGGTGCTTCTCCCCACAGAGCTTCCACAGACAAGCCAGCAGGTGTGACATGAAATTGTCACCTCTGTCAGTCAGTATTTCGTTTGGAAAACCTACCCTGCTAAAAATCTCTAACAAAGCATTTGCCACCTTTTCTGCCTCAATGGAGGACAATGACACTACCTCAGGGTACCCGGTTCCATAATCTACTACCACTAGGATATACATCTTCCCTGTGGCATTGGGATACTCAAAGACCCCACAATATCCATAGCTACCCTTTGAAATGGCTCCTCAATCACAGGCAAAGGCATCAAAGGAGCTTTCACCTTGTCTCCTGCCTTGCCTACCTTTTGGCACTGCTCACAGGTCCTGCAGTACTGTTACATTCCTGGAAATCCCACGCTAATAAAGTTCTGCATAATATGTCTCTTTATATGTTTTATGACCATATGACCTGCAAAGGGAATATCATGGGCTATGGCTGGAAGTGCCAGATGGTAAGCTCTGGGCACTACCAAATGCTGTATGCTCTTACCCTCTAGCCCTCCCTCAGAGGGCCACTCTCTATACAGTAACCCTTTGTCCCAGTATATAAAGTCCCCCTTCCCTTGAAAATCAGGTACCATGCTAGCTACCTCTTGCAGGCCTTGTAATATAGGATCTGAGAGCTGAGCCTGTCTCAACTCTCTCTTGGTAACTCTTCCTAGCTCCCCTTCCACAGGAAGTCTAGCATCCTCTGACAACAGTGCCTCACTGTCAGCCTGGGTACTACTACTACTCACCTCTGCCCTTGCAGTCACTCTGTACAAGGGAACATCAGTACCTACAAGCATTTGTGGTTCATCTTCAGTCTCACTGTTACAGAGTAGCTCCTTCCCTGAAGTAACCACATAACCAGTCCTGGCTGCAAGTATGCAGTCTGTCTGGGTCTCCCCCAGGCTAGCAGAGTCACATGCTTGTCTCCATGCCTGACTGTGTGTAACTGCATACACACAAGGTACTGCATTAGTAACATCATTCCCTATCAGGACATCTGCAGGGATATCCTCAAATACACCTACTTGCTGGCTTCCTTTTCCACCCTCCCAGTCAAGGTGAACCCTAGTCAAACGTATTTGGAATGGGGTCCCTCCTAAAGCTCTGACTGGAGTAGATTGCCCAAGAAAGTAGTGCTCCTCTATAACCATTTTAGGATTCACAATGGTTAGGTCATAGGCTGTGTCTCTCTTAGCAATGGCCTCTTTCTCATTTACTAAGATAGGATATAACCTCTTGTGGTAGTTTGGCAACCTTACTGTCTCAAGACAACTTACTATTGGCATTTTGTCATTCCCACTTACTGGAACTCCCACCTTTCATTACACACCTTGCCTTCATGGACATCTATATGCTACATGGCCCCACTGGTGGCATTTAAAACATTTAATCCTTGGTCCTGGATGTGTACCTGGACTAATGGCTTCTACTGCTACTGCTGGAATCTGTTGGGGAAGTCTGTGATGCCCACCATGCATTCCCTTAGACCCATGAGCAGCACTTGGTGTCCCTTTCTTGTGAAGTGATGCCCTACTTGCAAGGTATAGGTCTCTCTTCTTTCCCAACTCATCTGCAGTATTGCATTGTCTATCAGCTTCTTATATCCTCAGGCAAAGTGCTAAGGGCTTGTTCCCTCACCAAAAGGTCTGCCAGCCCTTCAAAAGTGGTGACATGACATCCACTCACCCACCTATGAAAATAAGTGCTCAGCAATATATTCACACACAGTTTCATCTGCCTTCCGTCTATGCTCATAAAACTTTTTCCTATAAGCTTCAGGTGTTAACTTAAAACATTCTGAAAGACAGTTTTTTTACAGTATTAGAATTTAACCAGTCAGTATTAGACAATTTAGCTATATCAGTTACAGTTTACTATGGAGTAAGGGGGTCAGGAACCATACCCAGAGCCCTTGGTCAGCATTATACTGTTTACATACCCTTTCAAACATATGAATGAAACTATCAAACTTTTCCCCCTCTGTAAATTGTGGAAGAAATTTACTGGCCTTTGTTGCTTCTGAGGTTCAGTTACTCCCTTCCCCATTACCTCCATGACCCTGGCGAAGAGACAGCATCTCCTTTTCATGTTGCCTCTACCTCTCATTCTCCTCAGATTCCAGATGTTGTAGTTTCTCTGCTGCTTCTATTTCCAAATGCTTGACCTCCAGTTCAAGTCTCTTTAACTCCAAACATATTTTTAAGTCCTCTGTGGAAAGGTTAAACTGTCCATTTTCTGAGAGTGGTACTTGTCCAAAGCCAGCCTGGTTGTCCTCCTGATTGGTGGTCTATGATGCAGCTATGCCCAAGTCTAAGACTGCAATAATTTCTGCCTTAGTCAGGTTGGCATGCACCAGTCATTTAGCCTGGCACATCTCAGCCAACTGACTCCTTGTCAGCTTGCCATACTCCTCTGCTGACATGTTTACCTGCTCTCCCTGACTAACAAACCTAACAAATTAATATAAAACAATTGTGATATGAAACTCTGGGAATGTTCACTGTATGGCTGATTGAGAGTACAAACACCTTCCTTAGTGCCCACTATTTACAGGCTACAGGAATTCATTATCCACACCACTGAATCATAATATGTAGATCATCACTACAAACCAATTAATATGTGATGTGGATATCCCATCACTACCAACCAATTAATGTGTGATACCTCTGCACTAGCCCAGTAATCCAGGAGCCTCAATCCTCACCACTGGCAGCAGTGGGGGATGTACACACTGGGAGGATGACAAGTACACACACAGTAAAGTACAGTGTCCCTTAAAAGCACACAGAGATCACAGTCAGTCTGGGGCTGGTTTCTCTCTCTTTATCCAGATCCCCAATAAAACTCCCCACTGGCACAACTGCAGCACTGAGATCTCAACTGAGTGGCCACACCAAGATCTCCAGTACCCTCTCTGTCAAGCTAGTGCTTTGTGTCCCTGGCCAGGTAGCTGACACACAATATACAAACATATACACACTCTTGGGAAAGGCTGACACAGGTTTACTAGCTATGCTCCCTTCTGCCCAGACTATAAGGTAGTTTCCACTGCCACCAGCCACTACTTATCAGCTACTTTAAGGCCCTTAGCAAAGGGTGTCCAATCTTACTGTGTAATGTTATTATTAATCGAAAGGTAGTCTGACCAAGAGCAAGGCTATTTAGGAGTGGCCTGTACAGTGTACTGTACCATGGAGCAGGTTATTAATGCCTTCTCAAAGGCAAAAATACAGCCTCCACGGGGCCAGACAAAATGCCGGGCTATGTCCTACATGAACTCAGGCAAGAGCTCTCAGCACCACTAGGCACCCTGTTCAACCAAATCCTGTGCACTGGCATCATCCCAGCAGAATGGAAGACAGCCACTGCCATCTCTCTGCACAAAGGTGGAGTGTCCACCAACCTAGGCAATTATAGGCCCATCAGCCTAACTAACCTGATTTGCAAGGCCATGGAATACATTATCATGGACCTTATAAACAAAGACATTGGCAAGCTCCAAATGCTTGATTCCACACAGTCTGGTTTTGTCAAAGGGAGATCTTGCCTGTTAAACTTGGTCAACTTGTTCGAAACAGTCACCAAAGCCATGGATGAGGGCAAGATAGCTCGCAGCACCTGCCTTGACCTAGCCAAAGCCTTTCACACTATTTTCCACTCAGGCATAAGAGATAAACTCTCCCAGCTAGGCATCAACCCATATGTTACCAGATGGGTAGCTACCTGGCTCACTGATAGAACCCACTCAGTCAAAATAGGAGAAGCCACCTCTAGTAGTAGACCTGTAACAAGTGGCATACCCCACTGATCGGTCTTGGAGCCTGTATTGTTTGAGATATACTTTTCTGAGATGCAAGCCAAAATCAGTGGTCTGTGGCTGACCAAGTTTGCAGATGACTGCAAGCTGGGTGCTGTCATAAATTTCCCTAGTGATGTGAACATCCTCCAAGATGGCCTTAACCAAACTAATCAGTGGTGCCAGAAGCATTGCCTCAAATTGAATGCCAAGAAATGCATCATTATCCCCTTTGGGGAAAATGGTGTCCCCACTAATTATCACATTAATAACAATGTACTAAGCACACAATCAGTCGTGAGGGACTTAGGCACCCAGGTTGATAGCAACCTGATATTTGACCACCATGTTGCCTTTGTTGTATGGAAGGCTGTCTACATGGCTCACCTCATAAGTAAGGGTATTTCATCCAGGAACAGGGAGGTCATAACATCCCTGTACTCCTCCCTTATCAGACCCATTATCGAGTACAATGCCCCCTTTGACATGTACCTTGCCAAGCACATGCATGCACTTGGAGAGACCACAGAGGTTTCTGACCAGGAAAATCCAGGCTCTCAAACACCTGTCCTATACAGATAGGCCAAAAGCCCTGTCCCTCTACTCACTCTCATATAGCCTGCTCAGAGGTGACCTGTGTCTGGCATACAAGGCCGTCTCAGACTCAGCCTTGATGGAGTTGCTGCATATCCATAAGTCAAACTCCACTCACCCAACTCACATGCCAGGTCTCAACCTGGTCTGTGACATTAATAGAACTTGTTGGGGTGATAGATTTGCATCCCAATGACTCCCCCCATCTGTGGAATAGACTTCTTCTCCATGTAAAGCAGAGTTCCTCACTAGCCCTATTTAATAGGAACCTGGATAACTGGATGGGAAACAGAAAATGTTATATTGTCCAATCTTGACTTAATTCTTCCTGGTTGGGTTTGGAACCAAGCATTGGTTCTGACTTGGCCTAATACAAAAGCTCAAGAGCTTCCACTGGCTCGAGGCCAAACCCCTATCCCATGATGCACCAGGTAAGTCACCCAGATCTCGTTTGCCAGTCAAGGGACCAGGATGTCTTCTGATTGGTTTATTAGCTAAGTAGTGTTTAATCTACTTTTTTCAACAGTTTTCAGATAGAAACTTTTTCTGTGGTGTGCGATAGAGTTAGAAACCCATGTTTGTAGTCTTTAGCATGTGCTTTTGCCTCTTGTTCTTGTGTGAGACCCATTTAAGTTAGAAGGCTCTTGGCAGCCCATTTAACTTAGAGGGCCCCCGTTCCTGTGTTTTAGTTCTTATCCAGATAATCCATTTGTTGGAGGATTCCCTTCTGATTACTATCTCAGTTTTTTCTCAGAGGATTGTTAGTGTAGAAGTGTTGTTTGTCATTACATTAGCTATAATGTTTTCTTGTAGATAGTGTGTGTAAAATAATTAATTCTGTCTTTTGGTGGGTTTTGTGACCTTTCCTTAAAACCTTTGCAGTGTGTTGGCTAGTTGTTCTTGCATAGTATGACCGTAGTTAGTAGGCTCCATTGTCTGTTAGAGCCATTTTTGAATTTTCTCTATAATATTTACTTAGAAGTGTTGTTAGGTTAGTTAAGTTTCTTGCCATCTTTTGCTGGTAACTGTGTCGAAAGAAAAAGACAAGGACCCAAAAGAACCTAGGCGATCAGGATTTAAGAAATGTAATAAGTGTGCACAAAAAATGTCTCTTACAGATGGACACACTGACTATGTGTATTGTCTTGGTACCATCCATTTGCAAGACCCTTGAACGATTTGCCATGGTTTCAGCAGCAGGGTTCTTCAAAAGAGAAAAAATAAATTAATAGTGAGAGGTTTGTTAAAAGGCCCTTTCTAGGATCATTAGAGGGTTGTCAGAGCTCCAAGCCTACTATTCCCTCTACTTCCCACTCAGAAGGATCCCAGATACCTGCCATTGAGACTACAACTTCAGAGCTGCCTTGGAAAATTACCACATCAGAACTGAGGGTTCATGGTTCCTACAAGTCAGGGTCAACCTCTTTGGCTCCATCTATGTCCAAGAAACCAGTAGAGTTTTCAATTACCACATGGTCTATTTTGGAGCCGATCACTACAACTTTGAGATCACCCATCTGAGAGCTAAATCTCCTTCTTTATCCTCCCGTTCCTCTAGGAGTTTATCTGATGACAATGTGGAGCGGGTGGTGAAGAGACTGCTTCAAACACCGGCACTGGCAACAATTTTATCGTCACCGACCTCAAAGGAATCGGGACCGGCCAAAGCACCATCTTCAATTCCTCCTCCAACCCAGCTTGTGGTCTCGCAGCCAGAGATTGTGGGTGCGATAGTAGTGGAACCATCGAAACTGAGACATCTTTTAGGATCATTGGTTCCGGCATCTACTCCAACCTCTTTGGGTCCATCGGATTTCAAGGGGTCTGGAAGCTGACACTCACCCATTGGGTCTGGGGATTGGAGTCGGCATGTACAGTTGACTGATATGACTCTACCTTTTGGTGCCTTGGCAAGGTTGAGGTCCTCTGTCTCTCCGGAGTGGGGAATCTGTTCGGGGTGCAGTGAGAGGGCTTTTGAACTGATGATCAGGGTGTTGTCAGCCCAGATAGCTCCACTCCCAAGCCCAGTTTCGCTTCCCTCCCAAGTGCCAGTGTTGGTCTCATCGTCACCTCCGCCCCCCAAGCATAGAGACCCAGAACCTCAAGAAGTCCCTGCGGTCAGCATAATCTCCTCCAAAATTTCACCAGAGTATCCCTCTGAGGAAGTTCCTGAGAAGAGACTGTGCAAGACGAAGCACATAGACTCCCCTGTGTCTGTCACATCAGATACCAATCTGGATGATCCAGAAGGGTCCCCACAGTCCCCCTCTGAGGATGTCTCATTTGCTGACGTCCTTGAGATTCTGAAGCAGAGGGGTGGCTGGAAGCCCACCAACCCTTCAGAGGACGAATAGGGATACTTGGAGACTTTCAAGTCTTGCCCTTTCACCTCCTTGGTGACTCTCCCTTATGACCAATTGCTTAATTTTATATCTCTTAAGGCCTGGACTTCCCCTGATACAGTGGAGCGTATTCCGTGGTGGCCCAATAAATTTATCACTGCCCCTACTGAGACAGAGTTCCTAACCAAGGGCATCCCTGTAAATGTGATGGTGATGGTGGCAGCCACAAAGAAGGAGTTATCAGAACCCTCCTCATCTGTTCATTCTCCCAATAAATATTCACTGACTATGGACAGATATGGAAAGTGTGCTTTTTCTTCAGCAGCCTTTACCCTATGGTCACTGAATTACCTGACCCACTTTAAGAGGCTTCAAAGAAATCTCCTCAATGAGCTAGGAGATACCCTTCAGGGTACTGTAGCTTCCAGGACCATGGACAATGTTTCCTCACAGCTCTCCACCCTTAACTCAGTTGTGAATGCCTCCATGAGACTGATTTCATATGCAGCTGACGGAGCGAGCAGGGTAGCAGCAACCGGAATTTCCCTAAGGAGACATTCCTGGATGCATCTTTGCAACTTTGCTGAACCTTTCAGGTCTTCCTTCACCAATGTCCCCTTTGATGGCTCTACCCCTTTTGGACCAAAGGTGAACGAAACTTTGAACAGGTGCAAGCAGGATGGAAAAACCTTGTCTGCCATTGTAATCTGTTTTTCTGCCTCATCCAGACCTTATCCCAAGGGTCAGAAAGGTTGTAAAATGTGGTTCTGCAAGTCCCAAAAAGGTTTTTCTGACACACATGGTGACACCTCCCCCAGGGGCAGAAGAGGAGGTAAGAATGGAAGACACCAATCTCATGGCAGAGGGAGTCCACAGAATCAGGGAGATAGAGATACGTTCTCTGGCAGGTGCTTCCAGCACTCCTGAAAGGAGGCCCATCTGCTCTTCTCTGGAGGCAGTCAAGGAACGCTTGTCACTGTACCCAAACGCCTGGCTGGAAATCACTCAAGACAAATGGGCACAGTCAGTCATATCCAGAGGTTATTACATTCCCTTTTCTACTCCTCCACCTGTAAATCTGTCCATTCCAGGCAGCCCACCCAGTCAGAGACAAAGCAGCTGCAGAAATACACAAGTTGCTAGAGAAAAGTGTCATCCAAGAGGTCCCTGCAGACCAAATCAGATCTGGAACTTACTCAAGGATTTTTTTGTTCCAAAAAAGACAGGGGACTGGAGACCCATTCTGGATCTCAGCAGACTGAACAAGTCGGTAAAAAATCAAAGTTCCAGATGGTGACACTGCACTCTATATTCCCTTTTCTCAGGAAAAACAATTGGATCTGCTTGATAGATCTCCAAGATGCATACTACCATATAAAAATGGAGAGACAATCCTGGAGACACTTGTGCTTTTGGCTGGGAGCCAGTCCTTACCAATTTTTAGCCTTGCCCTTTGGTCTCACTGCAGCCCCCAGAGTGTTCACCAAATGCATGGCAGTGGTTATGGCTCACTTGAGATGTCGGGGATTCCATGTGTTTCCATACCTAGATGACTGGCTCCTGTCCACCACCACCAAGCATCTACTACTGCAAGCGAGGGATGAAACAATACTTCTTTGCACCAGGCTAGGCATCACAATAAACCTCAAAAAGTCTACCTTGTCACCTTCACAGCATATTACTTTCTTAGGCGCAGTATTGGATTCAACAAAAATGGTGGCAAAACTTACCATCGAGAGAATTCATTCCCTTCATCTTCAAATCAAGGTCTTGATATCAAAGAAGAGGCTTCAAGGCAAGGTATGTACTACAGGTTCTGGGCACCATGGCAGCTGCAATCCTCCTAGATCCCCTAGCACAGCTGCACATGAGGATTCTACAGTGGTTACTCTTTTCCCAATGGTCCATGCAGGATCCCCCTCTATCACACCAGATAATCATTACAGACTAATGCAAGAAGGATCTTCTCTGGTGGCTACAAATGGAACAGTTGTCCTTGGGCCACCCAATTGTATTTCTAGAGCCGGTAGCAGTACTGACCACGGACACTTCCCAGATCATGTGGGGGGGGGGCATTATCTGGGAAAGACTGTCCAAGGCTTTTTGCAAGAACACGAGAGCCACTTGCACATCAATGTCCTAGAGATAAGAGCAGTGCTGTATGCATTGCAGGCATTTCAGGACTCTCTTCCGATAAGAACAGTTGCAATTCAAACAGACAACATGTCAGTAGTGTGGTATATAAACAAACAGGGAGGAACCAAATCATACCCCCTATGTCGAGAAGCACAATGGGTGTGGCAATGGGCAGTCACTTCTCAATGCATATCCTGAGCAAATCCAATGTAATAGTGGACAAACTCAGCAGAGCCATTCTGTTGCCTCATGAGTGGCCCTAAAGCTAAAAATTCCGAAAGAGATCTTCCAGTGATGGGGCCAGCCTTGCTGCAACCTTTTTGCCACTTCCATGAATTCCAAATGCAGCAGCTACTTTGGCCTCATTCCCCCTCTGGGGAAATCACCAAGGGATGCAATTGTTCATGAATGGCCCCCGGGACTTCTCTATGCTTTCCCCCCCTTTCCCTTAATACCCAAGGTACTTCAGAAAGCCAGCACGTTGAAAAGCACCTTGATACTCATTGCACCTTACTGGCCTTGATAAATTTTGTTCCCCTTTCTCTGGGCTATCTTCTGGAGGAACCATGGATTCTGGACCCAGTTTGAGACCTTTTAACCCACTCATCGGGAAAGTTCCATCTGTCCATCCAGACCCTCAAGTTGACAGCATGGCTGCACCAATTCCACGTTTAGCCAGGTATTATGATTTTTCCCCGGCAGTTAAACATATCTTGGTTTCTTCAAACAAACCATCTATAAGGAAACAGTATTCAAGTAAATGGAAAAGATTTTCCTATTGGGCTGTTAAGCACATTATAGTACCTTTTATGGCTCCTTTTACCGCAGTGCTAGAGTTTCTCACCAAACGTTTTTGATGAAGGGACAGCAGCAGCTACCATCTGGGTACAATTAACCGCCATTTCTAATTTTCATACTGGGGAAATGGGAATGCCTATCATGTCCCACAGGTTATGTAAGGACTTATTGAAGGTACCTTCTTACTCAGACCCCCAATCAGGGAACCTCCAGCCCCTTGGGACATACATTTTGTTCTTTCTACCTTAGTGCTGCCACCCTTTGAGCCTGGATCATCTTGTGATATAAAGATTTTGTCATGGAAAACTCTTTTCTTAGTAGCCATTACCTCCACTAGATGAGTGTCAGAACTCCATGCACTCTCTATATGCCCTCTTTATATAGCTTTTCACAAAGACAGAGTATCCCTAAGAGCTAACCCTCTCTCTCTCACCGAAAGTCTGTTCCAAAATCAATCTGAATCAATCTGTTGAATTGCCAGCATTCTTTCCCAACTATAGCAACAAGGCAGAATACAGATTGCATCATCTAGATCTACACAGACAGCTATGTTTTTATTTGCATAGGACCAAAGATTTCAGAAAATCTGACTAGGTTTTGTGTCCTTTTCACAAAAAAGGAAAGGATTGCCAGTTTCTAAAGTAACCGTGTCTAAATGGCTTACAGACTGCATTTACTTCTCTTACAGAAATAATAACAGACAATTACCAGGCAAAGTGAAGGGCCAGTCTACAAGAGTGGTCTCAATGTCCTCTGCTTTCCAAGCTAGACTTCCTATGGACTCTATTTGTGCAGCTGCCACATGGGTGAGGCCTCATACCTTTATTACTCATTATAAAGTCGATGTGGCCTCCTGGAACAGGTCTTCCCTTGGTTCCACTGTACTGAAGACCTTGTTTTCCTGAGCCACCCTAGGATAAAAGTGCTAGGGACGCTGTCCCAACCAGCAAGAATTAAGGCAAGATTGGACAACATGACATTGAGAAGTTATGTGCTCACCATAACTTTCCGTGTTTGTTGTCCATCCCGCCTATATTCTTGCGTCCCACCCACCTTCCCACTCCTTCATTCCTGGAGGACCAGGCAGACTGTCTTATATATATATATATATATATATATATATATATATATATATATATATATATATCGGTCTAGGGCACATGCTCAACTAGCATATGTCCGAATCACAAAACATCGAACACACATACACGAAAGTGCTTAACATTGAAAAGCGCTTCCGTGTATGTGTAGTTAAAAAAAAATAAATGTTTCTGCCCCCCCATACTCCCCTACTTTATTATTCTCACTCCAAGATCACACTACAGTGGGGAAAAGGGAATTTTCCCTTACCCACACTGTAGTCCGATCTACGAAACAGGCACACATACATTGGAGCTTGTCTATGTTAAGCTTTCGTATGTGTGATTTCCTCCTCCTTCTACAGTTTTCACAACCTGTTATTATGAATAGGTAGTATTACTTCTTCTGCTTTTTCTTGCAAGCTAGATCTGGGTGACTTACCCGGTGCATCATGGAAAAGGGGGTTAGCCTCGAGCCAGTGGAAGCTCTCGAGCTTTTGTATTAAGCCGAGTCAGAACTGATGCTCTGTTCCGAACCCAACCAGCAAGAATATCGGTGAGATGGACAACAAACATGGAATGTTATGGTGAGTACATAACTTCTCAATATACCCCTGGGATCCCACCTGTATCCTTGCTGGACAGGGAGAACAGGTGCTGACTTTGTGGGAACATGGGTGAAATTCTTGGCTAGGCCTATAAGGGCCTCCGGGCCAATAGCCTAGTATCAGTCTATGAACCTGTGAACCTAAGAAATGATAGAAAGCAAAACTGGCAAGATGTTTTATAGCAGGTACTGATCTTTTTACACCCTACATGGACTGGGTGGGGGTCTATCCTCCCCCAATACTTAATATACCAATTTTGAGAATGCAAAAAAATCAGTGAAGGTAAACTAAAGTATTTTATTTATTTATTTTATTTTATTTTACATTTGTTTACCAGGAAAGTCTGACTGGAACGAGATCCATTTACAGAGGAGGCACAGGGAGAAAAGCTCCACATCAAACAATATATACAGTGGTAAATATGCAATCAAAAAAGATATATCATGCAATGGTTTGTTCCAAGCAAGCTTAATTTACACATAGTAGACTGTGGATGGCAGTATTTGGGAGAAAAGACTCCACATTAACTGATTTGATCAAAAGAGATGTCACACAAGACATAATTTACACATAATATGCCCTGTATGGGGGTATTTGAGTACTGTATAATAGAGATAGTAAGCAGTGAGGAGAGGAAGGTAGCAAGAATTGGAGGAGAGCAGGAAATCATTTATGTGATACAAGGACAGAGCCAGGATAATGAAAGAGATATTTTGGAGGAGGCTATTCCATTTCCTAGTGATGGTATGAAAGAAAAGAGCTTTCCCTGCAGTATTGTTGGCTTTGGATATACAGGGCAGGATTTTGTTGGATGAGTGTAGAGGACAGTTTGCTGAATATTAGTTTAGTAGTTGGTTTAGGGCTGGAGTTTTGTGGGGATTCTTTAGTATGTTGAAGGTGAGAACTAGTTGGTAGTAACATTAACTGAGGGAGTTCTAACCACTGTAGCTCCTTTAGGGCAAGACAGTGATGGCTTCTAAAAGTGGAGTTATTGGTGAATTTTGCAATTTTATTGCAGCATGATTCTAGTTTGTCTAGGTCTGTTTTCCTGATGTGGGTTAGGATTGGTGATGCATACATTAGGGTAGACAAAAGGTGGGTTTGGGCTAGGGTGATTCATGCTTGGTCTGATAGGAACTGTTTGTGTTTGTATAAAGTTCCTAATTTTTTATGTACCTTTTTAATGGTTTAAGAGATATGGACATCAAAGTGAAGATCCTTATCTATTTCAACACCAAGGAGCTTAGTATTGGGAGGAGGGAGAGATTGTGGTGCCATTTTTGGAGGTGATAGTGAAGGAAGGAGGTGTGGTTCTGGATTTGTTGGGGGTGAAAATAAGTAATTTGGTCTTGTTGGAGTTTAGAATCAGTTGGATATTGGTAATCCATTTTCCATGGAGCAGAAGGATTCTTGGGTGAGCTTTTGAAGAGTGGTTATGGATGGGGTTGAGTAGATTAGGGTTGAGTCATCTGCGTACTGTATAAGTAATGCATGCAGGGTGGAGGTATGTAGTTTGTTGGTGAAAATGATGAATAGTAGAGGGCCCAGTATTGATCCTTGTGGAACACCTATAGTAGTTGGTAGTAGAGGTGATAGTACACCTTGCCATTTGACTGATTGTTTTCTATCAGAGAGATAGTTTTTGAACCAGGACGTAGTGGAGGGGGAAAAGGACATGGTGGATAGAGTGTCTAAAAGTAGGTTATGTGAGACCATGTCAAATGCTTTAGATAGATCTAAGAATATGGCTGATATGAAAAAGTTGTTGTTGTTTCTGAGTTGGTTAAGCTGGTTGGTAAAGGAGAGAAGAGCAGTAGTTGTACTATGGTTTGGGCAGAAGCCATTCTGTGTGAAGGAGACGAGATTATGTGAGGTTAAGAAGTTTCTATTCTTCAAGGGCATACCACCTCAGAAATTATTCAAAAAGCAGCAACAGAAAAGATATACCCCCCCCCCCACACACACACACACAAACAATACATGATGACTTACACCTCAGGAAAATACATTTAGTATATAAAATTATAGTACTGGCTTTTCTTGCTTCAGTGTTTCAGTCTTACATTTTTACCACATTGTAGATAAAGATTCTTTGTGAATCACAAGTACAGTCATTAAAAATCCTTTATTGTTAATCTTGCTCTGAATATATAATCATTCTGTTCCTTCTTCAATGCAGCTAGCACACTGAGAATGAGGGTATTATAATGAATGCATGTGTTTTTTCAGCATTAAAATATAAAAGTTATATAAGATTATTTAAACATTCTAGACAGATCCAGTTATGTATACACAGAAAAAATTAAGACTTATGTGTGTGTGTGTGTGTGTGTGTGTGTGTGTGTGTGTGTGTGTGTGTGTGTGTGTGTGTGTGTGTGTATGCGTGTGTGTGTGTATCTATCTATCTATATATATATATATATATATATATATATATATATATATATATATGTGTGTGGAGAGAGAGAGATGTATCTACTTTGATATATCAAAAGTCCACAATCCTGAATGTTATTTTCACAAGATGAATATAACAAAACGTAAAATCCTGACCCATGGACTTTTTCCTAGGGCAAGTAAAAATGTGTCCAAAACTACATAATGCACACCGTACCATGTGAAACCCACCTAGGTGTGGGGGACTACATCCCCACACCCCACCTGACTATATATACCAACTCCGGGATTGCACTAGAGTGGGGAAGAGGGCATATTTCCCCATGATGGGCAAGTGTTTACTTGCCCTGGGAAAAAGTCTGTGGTTCCAGATTTTAAGTTTCATTATTTTCATCTCGCGAAAATAACATTTGGAATTGCAGACTTACTGTGTAATGTTACTATTAATTCAAATGGCAGTTTGACCAAGAGCAAGGCTATTTAGGAGTGGCCTGTATAGTGCCACCAAATAGATATGCAAGTACTCTAAGAGCTTACATTTCTCTAAACGGACCAGCCACAATTGAAAGGTTTAAATATATTTAATAATAAATAATAAAAGAACAATAAAATTCTCAGTAAGTAATCAGTTACATCAGAGTTCAAAATCACAGGAAATATTTAAAACAACATTGCAGGACAGTCTCAAATAAATAAAGAAAACCTCTAAGCTATACTTTACTATATTCCTGTCTGAATCTAAAAGAGTTATTATGCCCTAAAAGCTTACTTACAGCAAGACAAGTGCAGAGGTGAGTTGATGTTCTTGTTAGGTTAAATGCAAAATACAAAATGCCCTGTCTCTTTGTGATCGAATTCTTAAATTAATATCAAATATTACTGCTGGGTTAGCTTGGATGATATCACTTTTTGTCACCTGACTTTAGTTCCCAAGCTAAACCCCCATTGTCAGAAAGTAGAAATATTTTTAGCATCTCCATGTGAAAAATTGATATTTCTCAGGTGTTTGCAGATCCTGTAAGTCATAAAACAATAAAACACGTCTACATCTCAAACCTAGTGATTACTTCTCTTTCAAGACAATACAAAAACATGTCCAGCTCTAGACATTGTGTCTGCTACTGCACTGAAACTGAAATATAACATCTGTTTTATTACGTGATTATGAAACAATTTAATTTCAACTATTTTCTTTGAATGTTTTCAAGTTAACCTCCTGTGTTCAAGTTACCATTAAACATATACATCTAAATGGTCACAATAGTGCAGGTGCATTCCTATTCTCTTCCAATAAGGCATGTTGTGGTTATATTTTAGCTCAGTACTTTACACACACTTCTGTATAAATCATATCAATATTTACAAATGACAGAATTATTTACAAAATTCCAAAAAGCTGGGCTGGCAGTGTAACATTTCTCCCCGCCCCCCCCCCAAAAGCTTAAGCTAGTTTTTCAAGTGTCCCTTGAGAAACTCTCCTTGAGAGGGTTGACTATCTGAAAATACCTCACCCCATTCCCTGTCTTGAGAGCTCAACTGCACTAGCATTACAAACCCTACTGCAGTGCTGCACTGTCATATCATATGCCTGCAACCCTAGGTTGCACCTTAGTAACTTGTCATTTTGTTGGCTGACTTAATGTAGCCATGTTAAGGGATTACTACAGTGAATTTCCTTCCATACAGATAAGGCTGAAGTTTCTGCAGTGCCCACATTATGGCTAGATATTCCTTTTCTACAGCTGCATAACATTCCTCTCTGGGTTGGAGCCTACAACTGAGATATACCACTGGGTGCTCTTCTCCCTCTGAGGAGACCTGGATGAGTACAGCCCCCACCCCATTGTTTGAAGTGTTCACCTACACAACAAAGTATTTGCTGTAGTCTGGACTGGCTAACACAGGGGATCCTCCCAAATCTTCTTTAAGCTTCTGGAATGCTTGCTCACATGCTGGGGTCCACACTACCTTATCTGATTTGTTTTTCCTTGTCAGGTCTGTGAGGGGAGCAGCTATGGTACTATAATTGGGGACTAACTTTCTGCAGTACCCTGCTGTCCCTAAGAATGCCCTTATCTGCTTTTTGGTAACAGAGGCAGGCCATGCCTGAATGGCTTCCTCTTTGGCAGGTTCTGGCCTGATCTTGCCACTCCCCACTCTATGCTCCAGGTAGGAGACCTCTGCCATACCCACCTGACATTTGCTGAGCTTAATAGTCAACCCTGCCCTCTGCAGTCTGCCCAGCACCTCCCTGACATGCTTAAGGTGCTCTTGCCAGGAATGGCTGTAGATTGCAATATCGTCCAGGTACGCAAGGGCAAAATCTCTTGCTTCTGCTAGGATGCGATCTATCAGCATCTGAAAGGTCACTAGGGCATTTTTCATCCTAAAGGGCATCTTCATGAACTCATACAAACCGAAAGGAGTCAGAAAGGCTGATCTCTCTCTATCACTGGGAGTCAAGGGCACCTGCCAGTAACCTTGGTAAGATCAGTAGTAATAAGATACTTACCCCATCTAGCTGCTCTAGGGCTTCATCTGCCCTAGGCATGGGGTAAGCATCTGACTCTGTGTGCCTATTTAATGTCCTGTAGTCCACACAGAACCTGGTGCTACCATCCTTCTTTGGTATCAGCACCACTGGGGAGGTCCTGGGACTGCTAGACCCCTGGATTACCCCTGGTTCCAACATTTCCTGTATCTCCTCCTCAGAGTCTGTTTGACCCACTCAGGCACTCTATAAAGGGCCTGCTTAATAGGCTTTTGGGGTACTCTATCCACATGGTGTTGCACCAGGTGGGTGGACTCTGGTTTCTCAGTGAATGTGTCCCCAAACTCCTTTAACACTGCTCAGATTTCTCAAACCTGGGTAGGGGATAGCTGCTGGGACATTGCTACCCCTTCCACTGAGGTGTCAGTCCGAGCCTCACTGAGGAGATCAGTCACTAGATTCCCCTTAGCCTCCTTCTGCCATCCACTGCAAATACTCAGCACAAGGGCCTCTCTATCATGGTAAGGTTTCATCATGTTAACATGGTACAATTTATGCCCCTGCCTCCTGCATAGCAGTTCTACCATGTACTTAACATCACTGACCTTCTATACCACCTTGAAGGGTCCCTCCCAAGCTGCCTGCAGCTTGTTGTGTCTGACAGGAATGAGAGCCATTACCTGCTGCCCCACAGCATACTCTCTAGCTCAAGCAGTCCTGTCATACCAGATCTTTTTCCTGCTGTTGCGCTTTTGCCAGGTTCTCCTGGGTCAAGCCCATGAGTTTCCTGACCCTGGTCCTGAGGTTTAGGACATATGCCACAACAGACTCCTTGTGGGATTCACACTCACCCTCCCACTCATCTCAAATCAAATCTAGAGGACCCCTCACCCTATGACCATACAGCAACTCAAAGGGTGAAAAACCTGTGGATTCCTGGTTCACCTCTCTGTAAGCAAACAACAGATGGGGCAAATATTTGTCCCACTCCCTTTTAAGCTGGTCTGCAAATACCTGTAGGATTGTCTTGAGTGTAGACTTTAACCTCTCAGCAACCAATTAGTCTGGGGAAGGTAGGAGGTGGTCTTTAGGTGCTTCTCCCCACAGTGCTTCCACAGACAAGCCAGCAGGTGTGACATGAAATTGTCACCTCTGTCAGTCAGTATTTCGTTTGGAAAACCTACCCTGCTAAAAATCTCTAACAAAGCATTTGCCACAATCTGCCTCAATGGAGGACAATGACACTACCTCAGGGTACCCAGTTCCATAATCTACTACCACTAGGATATACATCTTCCCTGTGGCATTGGGATACTCAAAGACCCCACAATATCCATAGCTACCCTTTGAAATGGCTCCTCAATCACAGGCAAAGGCATCAAAGGAGCTTTCACCTTGTCTCCTGCCTTGCCTACCTTTTGGCACTGCTCACAGGTCCTGCAGTACTGTTACATTCCTGGAAATCCCAGGCTAATAAAAGTTCTGCATAATATGTCTCTTTATATGTTTTATGACCATATGACCTGCAAAGGGAATATCATGGGCTATGGCTGGAAGTGCCAGATGGTAAGCTCTGGGCACTACCAAATGCTGTATGCTCTTACCCTCTAGCCCTCCCTCAGAGGGCCACTCTCTATACAGTAACCCTTTGTCCCAGTATATAAAGTCCCCCTTCCCTTGAAAATCAGGTACCATGCTAGCTACCTCTTGCAGGCCTTGTAATATAGGATCTGAGAGCTGAGCCTGTCTCAACTCTCTCTTGGTAACTCTTCCTAGCTCCCCTTTCACAGGAAGTCTAGCATCCTCTGACAACAGTGCCTCACTGTCAGCCTGGGTACTACTACTACTCACCTCTGCCCTTGCAGTCACTCTGTACAAGGGAACATCAGTACCTACAAGCATTTGTGGTTCATCTTCAGTCTCACTGTTACAGGGTAGCTCCTTCCCTGAAGTAACCACATAACCAGTCCTGGCTGCAAGTATGCAGTCTGTCTGGATCTCCCCCAGGCTAGCAGAGTCACATGCTTGTCTCCATGCCTGACTGCATTAGTAACATCATTCCCTATCAGGACATCTGCAGGGATATCCTCAAATACACCTACTTGCTGGCTTCCTTTTCCACCCTCCCAGTCAAGGTGAACCCTAGTCAAAGGTATTTGGAATGGGGTCCCTCCTAAAGCTCTGACTGGAGTAGATTGCCCAAGAAAGTAGTGCTCCTCTATAACCATTTTAGGCTTCACAATGGTTAGGTCATAGGCTGTGTCTCTCTTAGCAATGGCCTCTTTCTCATTTATTAAGATAGGATATAACCTCTTGTGGTAGTTTGGCAACCTTACTGTCTCAAGACAACTTACTATTGGCATTTTGTCATTCCCACTTACTGGAACTCCCACCTTTCATTACACACCTTTCCTTCATGGACATCTATATGCTACATGGCCCCACTGGTTGCATTTAAAACATTTAATCCTTGGTCCTGGATGTGTACCTGGACTAATGGCTTCTACTGCTACTGCTGGAATCTGTTGGGGCAGTCTGGGATGCCCACCATGCATTCCCTTAGACCCATGAGCAGCACGTGGTGTCCCTTTCTTGTGAAGTGATGCCCTACTTGCAAGGTATAGGTCTCTCTTCTTTCCCAACTCATCTGCAGTATTGCATTGTCTATCAGCTTCTTATATCCTCAGGCAAAGTGCTAAGGGCTTGTTCCCCTCACCAAAAGGTCTGCCAGCCCTTCAAAAGTGGTGACATGACATCCACTCACCCACCTATGAAAATAAGTGCTCAGCAATATATTCACACACAGTTTCATCTGCCTTCCATCTATGCTCATAAAACGTTTTCCTATAAGCTTCAGGTTTTAACTTAAAACATTCTGAAATACAGTTTTTTTACAGTATTAGAATGTAACCAGTCAGTATTACACAATTTAGCTATATCAGTTACAGTTTACTATGGAGTAAGGGGGTCAGGAACCATACCCAGAGCCCTTGGTCAGCATTATACTGTTTACATACCCTTTCAAACATATGAATGAAACTATCAAACATTTCCCCCTCTGTAAATTGTGGAAGAAATTTACTGGCCTTTGTTGCTTCTGAGGTTCAGTTACTCCCTTCCCCATTACCTCCATGACCCTGGCGAAGAGACAGCATCTCCTTTTCATGTTGCCTCTACCTCTCATTCTCCTCAGATTCCAGATGTTGTAGTTTCTCTGCTGCTTCTATTTCCAAATGCTTGACCTCCAGTTCAAGTCTCTTTAACTCCAAACAAATTTTTAAGTCCTCTGTGGAAAGGTTAAACTGTCCATTTTCTGAGAGTGGTACTTGTCCAAAGCCAGCCTGGTTGTCCTCCTGATTGCTGGTCTATGATGCAGCTATGCCCAAGTCTAAGACTGCAATAATTTCTGCCTTAGTCAGGTTGGCATGCACCAGTCATTTAGCCTGGCACATCTCAGCCAACTGACTCCTTGTCAGCTTGCCATACTCCTCTGCTGACATGTTTACCTGCTCTCCCTGACTAACAAACCTAACAAATTAATATAAAACAATTGTGATATGAAACTCTGGGAATGTTCACTGTATGGCTGATTGAGAGTACAAACACCTTCCTTAGTGCCCACTATTTACAGGCTACAGGAATTCATTATCCACACCACTGAATCATAATATGTAGATCATCACTACAAACCAATTAATATGTGATGTGGATATCCCATCACTACCAACCAATTAATGTGTGATACCTCTGCACTAGCCCAGTAATCCAGGAGCCTCAATCCTCACCACTGGCAGCAGTGGGGGATGTACACACTGGGAGGATGACAAGTACACACACAGTAAAGTACAGTGTCCCTTAGAGATCACAGTCAGTCTGGGGCTGGTTTCTCTCTCTTTATTCAGATCCCCAATAAAACTCCCCACTGGCACAACTGCAGCACTGAGATCTCAACTGAGTGGCCACACCAAGATCTCCAGTACCCTCTCTGTCAAGCTAGTGCTTTGTGTCCCTGGCCAGGTAGCTGACACACAATATACAAACATATACACACTCTTGGGAAAGGCTGACACAGGTTTACTAGCTATGCTCCCTTCTGCCCAGACTATAAGGTAGTTTCCACTGCCACCAGCCACTACTTATCAGCTACTTTAAGGCCCTTAGCAAAGGGTGTCCAATCTTACTGTGTAATGTTATTATTAATCGAAAGGGTAGTCTGACCAAGAGCAAGGCTATTTAGGAGTGGCCTGTACAGTGTCACGAAACACAAGTATTCTAAGAGCTTAAATATCTCTAAACAGACAAGACACAATTGAAATGTTTAAATATATTTAATAATAAATAACAAAAGAACAAGACAATAGTCAGGAAGTAATCAGTTACATTAAGAGTTCAAAATCACAGGAAATATTTAAAACAACATTGCAGAACAGTCTGAAATAAATAAAGAAAACATCTAAGCTATACTTTACTATATTCCTATCTGAATCTAAAATAAGTTTTATGCCCTAAAAACTTACAGCAAGAGAAGTGCAGAAATGAGTGGATGTTCTTGTTAGGTCAAAGACAAAATACAAAATGACTTGTCTACCTGTGAGAGAGTTCTTAAATTAATATCCAATATTATTGCTGGGTTAGCTTGGATGACATCACTTTTTGTCACCTGACTTTAGTTTCCAAGCTAAACCACCATTGTCAGAAAGGACTATCATTTTTAACAACTCCCTGTGAAAAAATACATATCTTTCAGATGTCTGGAGATCCTGGAAGTCATAAAACAATAAAACACTTCTATATCTCAAACCTAATAATTACTTCTCTTTCAAGACAATACAAAAAATATTTCAGCTCTAGACATTGTGTCTGGTACTGCACTGGAACTGAAAGATAACATCTCTTTTATTACATGGCTATGAAATAATTTAATTTCAACCATTTTCATTGTGTTTTTTAAGTTAACCTCCTGTGTTCCAGTTTCCATTAAACATATACATCTGAACAGTCACAATAATCCAGGTGCATTCCTGTTCTCTTCCAACAGAGCATGCTGTGGTTACATTTTAGCTCAGTACTTTACACACACTTCTGTACTTCTGCATAAATCATATAAATATTCACAAATAACATAAACCCCTTTACAAAATTCCAGAAAGCTGGGCTGGCAGTGTGACAATATATATATATATATATATATATATATATATATATATATATATATATATATATATATATATATATATATATATATATATATATTACATATACTGATTTTACTTATGAATTTGTTATGCCAACCCAGTAGTTATGCTGATAACAAAAGTGAATTTTTATACAAAACTTGGACTGAAGAAATTATTTCATCTTGCTTTAGGATAACTAGTGTAGCAATCCTGTAAGCTGTGATTTCTTCCAATAGATGCATTTGACTCACCATATTTTTAAAATTAGCTTACCAGCATGTCTCAAGATATCATCTTGCTACCCAAAGTGGTATATCAAATGGATAGCAGCTGTAGGTATTCTGCAGTTTTGACTTTGGAGAATTTATCTGGGGGCTAATCTGTTCAATATGGGAAAAGGTACCAGTGATGTATAACAGATTTGATGGTTTATTCATCAGGAGTATTATCCCATATGAACTAATTCTGGCCCGTTATGATGGTATTATACTCTTGTAGGGTTGTGTGAAGACTCTATATAGACTAGCCTAGAAAGCACTTAGTTCAGTTCTTCCAACAAATGAGGTTGCTGGTTGGTTGTCTGTATTTTTCATTTATGTGTAGGGCATCAGTTGGTCTTGGCCTTCTGTCTTAATCTTGACAAGAGTAAAATACATTTATTTCATACATTTTAATAGAATGTACAAAAAAAAAAAAAGAAGAAGGACAGGGTAAACCAGCAGTGGAGTAAAGAATACAATTAAAAATATAAGCATCACAGAAAACCTGGACTAAAAAACATAACACTTTAAAAATTAGAGTACAATAGACTTCAAACAGTCAGTCTGATGAAGTCTATGACGAACTTCATCGGATTTATTCATCTAATTTTTAAAGTGTTGTTTCCTAGGCCCTGTATTCAGTGGTGTTTATTTAATTTTCATATAATGTGATACATTTCAAAGCAATCAAAACTTGCACAAATGCTTTATCCAGATACCATTGTCTTTGTTGGAATTTTACTTCATTTTTTTTTTTTTGATGGATTGTGTTCTGCAAATTGTAACATGTACATATGTAGAAGCCTTATTACAATTAAAATAATTTGTTTGAATTTGTAGTGCATGTTGAAATTGAAAACATTATGTAATTCAGTGGCTAATGGTGGAATTTTGCATTGGGTAAAGCTGATTGTTTTTCTTAGAATAATGTTTTTTTTCAAAAGTTATTTAATAGTGTTGAGTTTTTTTATTCTGAAGAAGTAAAAAATGAAAGTGTTAAATCATATTGTATAGATGTTCTAACTGAACATTTTTTTCTTTTTTCAATGTTATGTGCAGAAGTATATTAGTAGGAAAATCAGTACTTTCCCCTGCTGCAATTGTTCATGCTGTAGATATAATCAGACTGGCAATGAATTTACACATCCTATTACTGGAAAGAAATATTATTTTAAATGTTATGCAACCTATATTATAGCTAACATACCCCCAGATTCACGAATCCTCCGTGTAAGTCTTAATAAGTCTTACTCAGAAGCTGCAGTTGAACGGTATGACATCAGCGTGCCATGAATATTCATGAGGGCACGCTGACTCAACTGTAAGTCTTACACGGACCGTGTAAGAAAGCAGGGGGTGTGTCGGACTGCTGAGCAGTCTAAATGTCCATGCCCCTGCAAGTGTTTCAAAAGTAAAAAAAGCACACACAAGAGCGAGTCCGCTCAAATGTCCCTGCACCCAACACTACACACCCTGATATTGTAAACCCCTATAATAGCTCTAAAATGCAAAATATTAAATATATTTATTTAAATTCCCATAATAGCTGCCCGTATTTGCGTGTGTGTGCGCTGGTGTGCCCATTGCCTAGCTGCAGTTGCAATTCAGACATGGAAGAGCATAAGAAAGAATATGTATGTGAATCATGCCAAATAGCGTAATGGTAGAGCGTTCGCACAAAGAACAGGCATTCAGGGTTCAAGTCCCACCACTCCCCTTCGTATTTATGTTTTAAATCAGTATATGAAATAATACCTGACTAATATGTTTAAACATTACTAAAAAGCAGTGAAATGGCCAATGTATCAGTGAAGAAAACAAATATTTTAAAGGATCCTGATATACAATTGCCTGCAGTTAAGCAACGCTACACCCAGCGCAATAGAGTCGCCCATAGTTTAATAGCACTTTACCTAGCACAATAGAGGTGCTCACAGTTTAACAGCGCTTTACCCAGCACAATAGAGTTACCAATAGTGTAATGGCGCTTTACCTAGCACAATGTTTTTGTGTGGATGTGCGCGCCGCGCCAAGCAGTGCACTGTAGGTCACCGAGAAGCAATGTAGAGCAAAGTTGCTTAAATTCAGCCACACCCACTAGCCTGTCTGGACAGTATGAAAATAAAATGAATGACAAGATTCGAATCCAGAACTCTGTGCACCAGAAGCAAAGTACAGAACCACTAAGCCATGACTGCATAGGGGAAACATCCACTGTTAACATTCATATACTTACAAATGATAGTTTAACCATTACTAAGCAGGTCTGCAGTCAGCCGAGAATTGTACAAAACTGCCAATCACAAAAAAGTGCGGGAAATGCGACATATTTAAGCCCCACAGGCGGGCATACATGCCATAACTGATTGTAGCTCACATCTGCAGTTAGTATGTCTGGTGTTGGAGAGGGAACACGCTTCCGAGCGCAAAGTTGGGGCATCGAGGAGTCCGAATACATGGTTTGGCTCCTTGTCCACCGTCACGAGTCAAGACTCCTGCATGGCCAGTTCCAAGGGATGGAGTACAAGGCAGAGGCTTGGAACTGGTTAGCTCATGACTTCACCAGTGCCCCAGGCGTTTCTCGGACTGGTGAGCAGGTCCGTCACCACCATGCAGACAAGAAGAGACAAAAGCAGGACCACCTCAACCAATGGATACAGGAGGCCCGTGGGATGCGTGATGCTCCACAACTAAGTATGCAGCCATGGAATGCAGCATGTAAGAATTGATAATGGAGTATGTATAATGGATAGGTATGTCTCAATATCCCTTCCTTTACTTTACAGCTGCAGGTGACCGTGTTACGATTCAGCAAGCCTATGCTGATAGGCTGCTAAGGCTGCGCCGCCAGGCAGGTTAGTGATTATTTTGCATGTATTGTTATATAAAATATGGGAGAGAGCATGAAAGAAAGTGTTGTAGTCCAATAATGCAGCCATAAAATTGCCTGAATAAGTCCTCTGCATGTACTGTCAGATAAAAACGTCAGAGAGGCAGAAAAAGAGTGTAGTAACCCAGTAAGAAAGGTAACATATGTCTGGAATAATATCTCTGCAGGCACTGTCATATAAAATAAGTGAGTGAGCCTGAAAAAAGAGTGTGCTAACCTATTAATAAAGGTATAATATGTCTTGAACATGTCTGCCATATACACCGTTAAAACAAATAAAGGAGTGAGCCTGTGGAAAAGTGTGTAATGTCATTAATAAAGGTCTAAAACCCAGAGTGTGTCTGTGTCACAGAGTCTGAAATGTTGTTGTACCCTTGCATTATACAAACAGTACTGTTTGAAAAGGTACTGGCAACCCAGAGTTGTGCAGTCCCATATAAAGTGGGTGATGGAAGTGCTAGTAGCTGTGAAACACATATACAGTCCTCAACAGTCAGTTACTGGCTGGCATGCATAAGTACTGCACATTCGATATGCATAGTTGCTACAGCTGTACACAACAGAACACGTTTATCATACACAGTACACAAACACATGCTACATTTGGCATTACCACACACCCGCTGTAAGGTTACATTTCAGTATCCTACATATCATGCACACACACATGATGTACCTCAGGGGTGGAAGCCTATCATGCGGCTGTGCAACACACTGCAACACATAACACAGACATGTTAGGCAATGCTCCCTATTGGGCACCTCACACACCCATGTACAAGGTGGCTGTGTAATTGTGAATGTAGCCATGGCATTGCAGTTCAGGTACAGCATGCTAGGCAGTGGTCTTGCACACATTAGTAGCTGTGAGTGACCACAAGATGCATGTTGATGATGGTACAGGGTACTACACCCCATCCAGTTACAGTGGCCACAGTACTACTCATAGCAGTCATTGTTTTGCACCTCAATGTTCTGTGTGCGCAAACATATGCACCTATACACAACATGCATAGCATGTTGTGTGTGTGCTTACAAATGCCAGTATACACAATATGCACAGCAGTCGCCATCCAAACAAAGTGTCACATATATGTCCTGGAATGCTAGTGGGTGTATAGGTCACCTGACACACATTGGGTATGTGTGGTGTTTGATGTTGCAGTCGTGTAGCATGCCATGCCATGTCTGGCACCAACATATCTGCAATATGTCCCACACTCACCATAACCACTGTACACTGGCCATGTCGAGCATTGGGATTCCTTCACATCAACATGCACCACTCATCCCGTGTGTGTACATAGCATGCATGTGCTACACCCGTGCCCACTATTATCTGCTATGGACACAGACACTGTACTCAGACATGGATATCTATGTGTCACACAGATAACACATGCAGCCATGGCATGTATACTTGTGAGTGATGGTGCACAAGGCATTGTAGAGCTGATAATACCTGCACAGCAATGTTGTGTCCATGTACACACTGTGTTCCAGGGTGTAGCCAATCACTGAACTACACATGTATACTGCCATTAAATAGGGGTGTCTAAACTTGCACTGCATGGTCTTGTGCAACACATATTCTGCATGCTGACACATGTGTGGTGGCTGTTTACCTTGTGATACTGACACCCACCTTCACCCACTATAGAGTATGTTTTGGATTGCTGCTGTGTGTGTATGTGCTGTAGCGAGGAGTGTATTAGTGTTCATGTGTTCATGTGCGCATGTGTTCATGTGTGCATGTGTGCATGTGTTCATGTATGCATGCTTGCACGTGTTCATGTGTGCACGTGTTCATGTGTGCATGTGTGCATGTGTTCATGTGTTCATGCGTTCATGTGTGCATGTGTTCATGTGTTCATGTGTGCATGTGTACATGTGTGCATGTGTTCATGTGTGCATGTATTCATGTGTGCATGCGTGCACGTGTTCATGTGTGCATGTGTGCATGTGTTCATGTGCAGACCGTAAAATGTGTTTCCTGTCTTCCTCTCACAGGTGCTGAGTTAGGGCTGGCCGCAAGCAGCAGGGAACCTGAAGCCACTTGCATGAATAGTGGTGATGAAGAGTCATGTATTTTGGCACAGGAAGGTTTGACAGGGTCTGTCGTTGGTCCGCCAATTGACAGTACACAGCGCTCAACCCCATCTATGCGCACACTCATACTGTCAATACATCCCTCACCACCAGTGGCCATAGGCAAGGGACAGCATACAGTTGGCATTGACCAGGAGAGTGTGGTACCCATGGCACTTGCATCCCCTCACAGCAGCCATAGCCATATTCCCGGAATGGTACCACATCGACAGAGGTCCAGGGGTTCTCAAGTGAGCACCGCTGGTCATATTGCCCCTGGCAGCCATGCCCTCAGAGGTCTTACGATGACCAGTATGTTCCGGGCTGTGATGCAGGCTCAGGCACGTATGGAATGGTACACCAGGCAGGGACTTAGGGAGCAGAGGGCACATTACACCGCTATCAATGACAGCATCTGTGACCTTGCCAGTGCCATCTGGACTTACACCGAGGTCATTGATAGATGTTGGGAGGAGACATTAGATGCCCTCCCCAATATGTCTTCCATGAGCCAGGACCATGCGGGACGGTTGCCACATTGACGCGGATGCATGCCAGCAACAGCAACAGCTGGCAGTGGTCGCGGATGGCCCACAGTTCACAGCCGCTCCCGTAGTGGCAGTACCAGCCCCAGCAATGCTGCAGCTGACCTGTCCATTCACCGTCCCAGTAGACCATGTGCACGTGGCTCTGGCCAGTCCCAGCAGGGACATGGGTCCAGTCGTCATACCTCTGCCTCTGATGACAGTACCCAATCAGGGCTGGTACCTGATACTGTCCATAGCATCCCTGCCAGGCACAGGTACTGTGTCCGTGGCCAGAGAGAGTGATTTGTACAGTCTAGCAGGTATAATCTGTGGCTGTCCCACAAACTACCGTATATGGCAGCCACATGGTGGAGCTGTATGCATGCAGACACACACACACTAACCAAACAACTAGGGCTCACACACACACACACACACATTACATTAACATTGGCCCATGCTGTACTGTTGTCCCTCACACACACACACACACACACACACACACACACACACACACACACACACACACACACACACACACACACACACAGACATGTCAGTTGGATGGGTCAATGTCAGGCTCTGGCAAACAACAAAACACCCTGTGCATATGATGATACCTGTGTCACCTCTTGTCATCTGTAACATTGATGGAGGAACAGGCTAACATGGTGCTGATGCACAGGGTGACACTATAGCAGTGTAGCAATCTTAGCAAGTTGTCAACAGGAAAGTGTAATGACATCCTTTTAGGTATATCTGAGCAGACATTATGCATCAAAGCTCTGATTGTCAATGTAGCATTGTTTACAACACTGTTAGGTCTGAGTATGTATTGTCCACCCATGTGTCACTTGGCTGAAGTGTAATGTGTTGCCAGCATGTGTTAGTGAGTGGACCATATGTGTGTGATGTGTGCAGTACAGATTAGCAGGTGTACATATGTGAACATGGTGGGTGTACACTGTCTGCATGTATGTGCATAGTGGACACATGGGATGTGTGGCATACCCTGTTGTACACATTGTTAACATCTCATAGTATCTTTCAATGGATAGTATGCATTCTACTGCAGTTATCTACTAACATTGGTAGACATGTGTGTATGACATGGGTTGACACCATGTTGTGGGTGATACCGTTAATATCTGTCAATGATTTGCAGTCTGGTAGTATAAACAACCTCAACAGCATGACTATAAGCAATCATTGGATGATGTCCTGACAAATGACACACAGTCGTAAGGAACTCAGTAACAGTTGGATCCTTCTGGTGCTACACTATAACACTGACCAGTGGTAATGACCACCACCCATTCCTGTGACCACACCTGTTTGGCATATAGCCCCCTTAGGTACATAAAAGCACACTAGGGATGTGTCCATCCAAATCTGGAAATGCAAGCATTGGCCTACAATGCATTCCCTGGATGGGACACATATCCTACATGAGGGTATAATACAGACAGATACCTGTTGTCTGATACATGCTGTATAGCAGTAAGATGACTATGGCATAGTTCCACATGTACTATACATACTATCCCATCAGTAACACACAGGTGGTAGCCCTCAACATGAATGTTGGGTAACAGTGTGTACATACGGCCTCATGTTATGTCATGTGTCCCTTGGTATCCACATATCCATAGGTATTGTGGAGTCCCAAGGTGTATCACATAAGACATTAGAGGCCTGAATGCATATCCACAAGGCAGTTGTACACCTATAAAGACTGTCCATAATTGGCAGTCGTTGTTGTGTGTGAACATGTCTGACATATACCCCAGGCATATACCCTCACTCACACTATGCTAAGGTAACTGTCATGGGTGTGTGTGGCACAGATGACCTTGTCCACAGATCATGACAGTGGACGGCATTGTCACATACATTCATATGTGACCTACGATCTAAGAAGCAGCGGCACAACCTGTCAATGGAAACAAATGTATTCATGTAGTATGCAGGCTTCACACCTGTGTACTGATTGAGGGGACATGTACACCTATATTTTTGCAATGCAGATACCTGATGTGTGCAATGCACTTACTGTTGCAATCATAATTTGTCATACCATAGTAAAAGCAAAACACACACACTGTATTGACCAACAGTGACACACACACAGTCAGTGTTTGCAGGATTCAAACTCCTACCTACCTATGTTATGATACTAGAGAGAAATGCATTAACACGGCACGCTATTTGCTTTAGTGGGTGGTTTCATTTCTCCTGCTGTATTTATAGGATGGTAACATAATCAGTCTTTCCAAAGAGAAATGTACCTCTTTTAGTTTGTTTTCCCAGTCTCCAAAAAGGACACTCCTTTCAAATACAATTGCACACATACACCCCACCCACACACACACAGTCAGCATTTGGAGGATTCAAATTCCTACCTGGTTATGTTATGATACTAGAGAGAGATGCATTAACACAGCGCGCTCCTTGCTTTACTGGGTGCTTTCACTTCTCCTGCTGTATTTATAGGATGGTGACATCATCAGTCTTTCCAAAGAGGAATGTACCTCTTTTGGTGTGTTTTCCCAGTCTCCAAAAAGGACACTCCTTTCAAATACAATTGCACACATACACACTCCCCACTCACACACAGTCAGCATTTGTTGGATTCAAACCCCTACCTAACTATGTTATGATATTAGAGAAAAATGCATTAACAAGGGGTGCTATTTGCTTTAATGGGTAGCTTCATTTCTCCTGCTGTATTTATAGGATGCTGACATCATCAGTCTTTCCAAAGAGGAATGTACCTCTTTTAGTGTGTTCTCCCAGTCTCCAAAAAGGACACTCCTTTCAAATACAATTGCACACATACACCCCACACACACAGTCAGCATTTGCAGGATTCAAACCCCTACCTAACTATGTTATGATACTAGAAAGAGATGCATTAACATGGTGCGCCATTTGTTTTACTGGGTGGTTTCACTTCTCCTGCTGTATTTATAGGATGGTGACATCATTAGTCTTTCCAAAGAGGAATGTACCACTTTTAGTGTCTTTTCCCAGTCTCCAAAAAGACAATTGCACACATAAACACACCCCACCCACACACACACAGTCAGCATTTTCAGGATTCAAACCCCTACCTAACTATGTCATGATACTAGAGAGAGAGACGCACTAACACAGCGCGCTATATGCTTTACTGGGTGATATCATTTCTCCTGCTGTGTTCATAGGATGGTAACATCATCAGACTGGACATGGTAATGTGTGTACACTTTGTTTTATGCCATTCCAGGATTGGTCCATGTGGGTCATCGGCTGTCAACAGCTTGAACAGGAACTCATATTCCTTATCTTGTGTGATCTATCTGTGGACACATTGACATTCCTTTATATGTCAACACATATTTATGCACAGCTTGTTGGTTTTGTGGGTACTACATGTGTCTGGGATGTTGATAGCGGCCTATTCAAAGTCTATGTGAGACATGTGTAGCTGTGTTCAGTGATGCATGTCCTGGGTGGCTGCCTTGCAAACAGTCTAGCATGTTTGGGAACCATGATCCGCACATGAACATACCACAGTTTGTAGGGTTGTGTGTATGTCAGCTTCCAATAGCTCTATTTATGACCAACTATGAGACATGGCCTTGCAGATCAGACATCATAGGCGTACTGGACTGTACTTACCATGGTGTGTTGTGCACCAACACTTGTGTGGAGTGCCATATGTTGCTGTAACACATTCAACGGTTCCACATCCTGTGTAGGGGGGGAGGCTCAGCTGACTGCTCAGGTGCAGGATCTATTTGTTCTGTAGTTTATGCATGACACATATTGTGAATCAATGTATTCCACTTGCTGCCATGCTTTTGGCATTGGGGGTAGCTGTTCATCCATTCTACATGTGATATATCCTGGTATGTTGATATGGACTATCGTCACTGGGAGGTGGGTCTGTATATATGGACGTGTCTGTCAGGATGTCGGCATTGTCAGTCAGGTACAGTTGACCCTGACTCAGGACATATATGGGTGTACATTGCTATATATGACATAGCTGTTGGAGGCGTCATGATTCAGTCTGGACTCCTTCTCAGCTACTCTTTACAGAACACCAACAAACCTGAGCACTAATCCCTGTTATACTATTTTACACACTTGACACCCTGCTGATCCTTTGTGATCTGGCTACAGTGTATGTCATCATAATATCCCGGCATGTCCAGGGGTTGGTTTCGTGTTTACTCTCCAGTCCAGCTGGTGAATATTGTGATGTTGACACAATGTCACATCTGCCTCATGTACACAGACAACCCTCTCCTCCTCCCGACAAACTCAGCTATATGTGTGAGATGCACCTATAGAGACATACAGGGTGCTGAACTCTCTTGATCCATGACTACCACAATCTATCAGGTGGTGAAGGTAACCACACACAACACATATCAGTCTCACATATCCTCTGGTGACAGCGCTCAAACCACATTATCACACATAGACATAATTGGATGCTGTGAATTAACTATGCCTAAGCAGCATAGACATCCACAGCAGGTGCACACACAACTGCTACCCCACTACAATACCCACATATCACATAGTTCACAATGTCAGTATGCCACACAGTCACTGCCCTTCGGGCTAGACCACTCACCTAGTACACTTGTAATAGGCAACACTTATTGTCAGACACACTGATGTAACACTCACCAGCCCAAACATGGGAATAGTCACTTTGGGCTGTCTGTCGGGTGCCAGGATCTGCCACATAACACATGCAGTCAGATCACTCAAAAACAAGTACAGGACTGGCACCATCATTGTCCATGCTGTTGCATAAAACATCAGATGTTACTCCCTGGAACACTTGACATGGTTCATGGAGGAACATGCTGATCATAGGCCAGGGCAGTATTACCCTGACCTTGTCTAGCATCTTACACCCACCAATTATGATGTCAAAGTATACAGACAAACATATCACGTTTAACAGTTGGCTAAGAAATTGGTGTCATTCATAGGGGATACAGTGTCTGTCAGCCCGTGGTGACATGCTCGACATGCCATGTAGCTTCAGTATGGACAGCTTGCACCTGTCACACTTGGACCTTTGAATGCTGGCTAAGACTCTTGCTACCACCATAGTGCATTTGTTGAGCAGGGCTCAATAGACAAACCCACCTCCATACACATTACAGGTTATATGACACTAAGGGTAATGCTGCTCAACACCAGATGTGTTACCCTCCTATTGCGGCCACTCAGGACTCTCCTCAGTATGGAGGACAGCGATATCTGTGCACTAACAGATGCCTAATGCAGGCTCATATATACACACCAGCACTACCAGGTTATGTTTCATACCATGCTTTCTGGTCACAGGACTTGGAACGGACAACACAACTAGGGGGAGTATCCATATACATCACAGATACACACACCTCCGGGTTAGTAGCACTGCACAAAGCATCACAGACCATACATGTACAACTACCACTGTGCCGAACTGCCTTTCAGTTTGTTGCCTGCTACTGACCACCCTCCCATACTCAGGAACCACACTTGGCATTCCTGGGAACAGTGGGAAATATGGAGGTCTCCACAAACAACATTATATTGGGTGACTTCAAATACACTAATATTGACTGTGGATACTACTCAAGCCCCAACACCCTCACCCTACAGTCGCTACAATTTGTTAATTCATATGCTATGGCACAACCAGTCACCACAGCCACAAGGGGGAATACATATTGGACCTGATCATCACCAACATGGGGACTCTATGTTCCACACCAGCGCTATACCTCTCATTGGTAAGGTCAGAACATACATATATCTCACTGGACATACATATACCCTCCACACACCCATCCTGGGTATTCCTAGTTAACTTCTCATGAGCCAACGTCTCACTTCACCAAAGCAAGGTGGTATCCTTCAGAGACCCTGAGACAGTGGCAAATACGGCTCCAACTGCTGAATCCTTTACATACACATTCTATGGACACCTAGTGGACTGCATGGATTGTGCGATAACAAATAACAGGACTCACTCCTCCAATGGCAGGGGACCTGTCTGGTAGACCCTAGCCATGAATATGCTGTTCAATATCAGGACGAAGCTACTACATGATAGAGCACAATCCCAGACAGGGAAAACATTTGTGATCTGTACTAGCAGACAGCTAAGATCACTCATGAACTTATCTAAGGGCTGCTTCTCATGGACAATTGCACCAGACATGTAGGACTGTCACAAGGCCTTATTCAGTTATGTCAGGAACCTTGGTGGACACTCACTGATATGCTGTGTGTTACTGCATACTGACTAAACTTACCCTGAACCCACTGGCATTGCCAACATCCTGGCAAACAGGTTCAGTGCACATGTCTCCCCCCATCCCCCCTAGGGAGCAACTATCCATCCCAACAGAGTGTAAACTCCCTGAAATCACACAGTAATAGATGAGTGCTGCCCTCCCCAAAGCATACATCATAGCATCAATGGGACCAGATGGTGTCCCGGCATGCATCTTACGTGAGCTTCATGACAGACGTAACCCTCACATTACATCACTGTGCAATATCCGAGTTACTACAGGATATGTACCCATGGAATGGCATACAGTGACAGTGGTCCCACTACACAGAGTTGGTGCCACAACGGACCACAGACAATATTGCCCTATAAGCCTAACTAGCCTGTTCTGCAACACTTTGGAGCGTATTGTCATGGGTCTCTTACACATACACATTGAGAACCTACAGACACTGTGTCCTACACATTTCAGTGTTGTTGTGGGCAGATCTTGCCTCTTGAACATGTTTGTATTCTTTACACAGTAAACAGGTCCATCGACATAGGGACAGTTGTCCACACAGCCTACCTGATTCTTGCAAACCCCTTCCACACAATAACCCACTGGGCCATTATGCATAGGCTCACCAGCGTCGATATGGATCAGGGTTAGCACCCACATGGTCAGAATTGCAGGTGCCATGTCTGACTATACACCAGTTACACGTGGCATTCCACATGGCACGGTCCTGGGACCTCTCTTGTTCAGTATATATTTGTCTGACATACAGGCTACCACAGGAGGAATATGGCTGAATTTGTTCGCACTTGACTGCAAACTGGGTGCCATAATTAACTATCCAGCTGCCACATGCATACTCAATCAGGGTCTCACAGAGATGGATGAGTGGTGCCTGAGCCATGGCCTACAGCTAAATGCCATTAGTTGCATAGTCATCCCCTTTGGGAATAGCAACATGCCCACACATTACCACATTGGTAGTACTCCATTACATATGGTAGGAGTTGTTAGGTGATTGGGGACATGACTTGTTTGTACTGTCGCCTTTGACATTCAAATTGCCAAAGTTGTTGGACAGACCTTCTATATAAGCCACCTTATCCCATATGGTTTCACATGTAGATCAAGTGAGGTCATTGTACCCCTATACTCATCACAACCATGCTTGGTTACAATGCCACATTTGGGGTGTACCTTACCCAACACCTGCAGCAACTGTACTGGCCACAGAAGTTCCTCACCGGGCAGATGTAGGGACTCACACGGATGACCTGCTCAGTTCAGATGCAGTAACTCCAGCTATACTCAGTCACTTACCACCTACTCGGATATGATATGTGCCTGTTGTTTATGGAAATACCCAACCCAGACTTACTGGACATGCTCCACCTCAGGATATCCGACTCCCTTGGAGCTACACACTCCAGGGACATATACCTCAGCACAGATGTTAATTGGACATGCTGAAGGGACAGATTCTTATCCCAGGGCCTCCACTCACTCCGGATTGTGATCACAGTTTCACATAGGCAGAGCCACCCACTGACCACCTAAAGGGGACATCTTGATGGCTGTATGGGTGATCGTATGTTTACCCCTGAGATATCTTCTGTGTCCCTGCTAGACAGAGGCACACTAGCCTAGACGTACATGAGCTATCTTGTGTGACTTGCTATTCACTGGCACAGTTGTAATCTGACAGGGTTGCAAAATCAAAACACACTCTGGCTATGCTTGTACATGCCATTGGGCAGATAGCCTAGTATCGACATCTGAACCTTTGCTTATGTTCAGAATGCACAATATTTATTGCTAACACTGTTTGCAGGTCTTTATCGACTTTGCTTTCCCAGTTGCTATGAACAACTTAGGTATCTGCAGAATATATTTGATTATGACAGGGTTCCACTATATTATATATGTATCTGTTGTCATGTAACTGTGTGCACAGGGTGGATTGCTGGATAGTGAGAGGTTCCTGGGTTTACACATGCAACTGCCAGATATGTGTGGCCCTCTGCTGTACTCAGACATGGCCTAAGTGTGTGAGCATGCCCAGTTCAGGCTTTCCATGTTTTGTTGCCTGACATTTGTCTCATTTATTCAAGTGTGTGAGCATGCCCAGTGTGACCTTTCAGTATGTTGCGATCTGAGGTCCATTACATTTGTGGATGTGTGTGAACATGACAAATATTAACATTTATACTGTGTGTGTGTGTGTTGGAACTCAAGTTATGTTCTTACTGCAGGACTGACCTTTGTGTCATAACTCAACAGGGATTATGCTGTGCCTGCAGGGTTTCCATGAGATACTTTGCATAGACCTATCAACATTCCTTCATACTGGCTGGCCACTGTAATACTGTCATGGTTTAGTGGTTCAGTACTTTAGCTATAGTGCACAATATCCTGGGTTCGAGGCCCAACACTGCTGTATATTTTCATACTGAGCAGACCAGACTGCTTAAGGGCCAGTTAAGCAAATATGAGCATGTTGGCTTTTGTTCAGCTATGCCCTACTTAGACCAGGCTTGTCCAACATTGCCGAATATTCACCAACTTTGCTGGACATTGCCCAATATTACTCAACATTGACCACAGTTGCACTACTTGGTGTGTGCGATTCTGTTTGCAGAAACTACATGGTGGTAAATGCTGTTTAGCAATGCTTTACATTGCTTAACACATGGCAATCATGCATCAGGTGGTACTGCAGGGCTGCCTATGTTGGATGCACATACTACACTCCCTGTACATGTTTGAAAGCAGGCTGTGTCAACTTAGGCATCCCTTTTACTATATATGCGAGTCAGAGAGAGGTATCATTTCCAGAGTTTCTACTGAGCCAGTGTATGTGCTATGCATTGCCTCTTTGCCAAGGCCAAAGCATACTGGGCGTAGCATAGCACATACCATGGCAATTTGGGTACATGTAGTTGGTGAGTTCTGCAAGGCTCCACCAGATGTGTCCAGGCACCAGAACCATGACTTGAGCAGCCCAAACACGCGCTTATTTTGTGTCTGTGCGTGTGCCTCATTATGGCGTTCCTGTTCAGGTGTGTGCGTGTTTCTGATGGGTGTCATCAGCCACGGCTCCAGTGCATAGCCAGCATCCCCCACTAGGTGACCGTGTGGGATGTCCCCATTGGAAAATGTCTGGTACAGCTGCGTCAGATGCCAGATATGGGAATCATGGTAGCTTCCAGGGCAGCCAGCACACACATTCAGTATTATGCCCTGGGCATCACACATGACCTGGCAGTTGATGGAGGGGAAGCCCTTGCGGTTGAAGTAGACCCTACCCCACTCACCGGCTGGTGCTTTGATGCATATGTGCATGCAGTCTATTGCACCCACTACCTCAGGGTATTCCGCTATTTGCTGGAAGAGACGCATATTGCTGGCCAATACCTCACGGGAATTGGGGAAATATACATAATCACTGACATGTGCTGACATGGCATCCAGGAACTGGTGCAGTACCCTGGATGCTGATGCCTGTGATATCCCCATCATATCACCAGTTGGTCTCTGGAAGGTACCTGTTGCTAATATTCTTAGGCGAACACATACCTTGGTTTCCACTGGGATGGGTACCCCTCTGTTGGTTCTGTGTGTGAGGCATGGCCTGCACAGCTCAACAATTTGCTGCAGGAGGTCTCTGTCCACTTTATAGCGCTCCACTATCTCCAGCTCATGTAGCCCCTGGTAGGTTACCCTGGGCCTGTACACTCTTCTCCGTCTCCTCACTGTGGGTTGTCCAGCAGCATTTCCATTGTCACCACCCTCAGCATGTTGCATATGTTGCCTTATAACAGCAATGGCAGCCCCTAACATTTCTTTGTCTCAGTAAAGCTTTTTCAGTTTTCACTTCTATTAGCTTACTGCAGTGTCTCTTGTGAGAAACATTATTGACTGTTGTTTACAGAGTTTTAAGTGCTAGGCTGGGCTGGGCTAGTGAACTGCATGTATTATTGCCTGATTCTGATTGTTTTCACCTGCTAGCTCTGCTAGTACTCCCTGGTAGCTTCCTACTATTTGTTGTGCTTCCTATTACCTTTCAGTTTCCTGAGGGGGGCAGCGCCACACACACAAGCGCAAACACACTCACAGCAGCTCACACGCATGCACACATGCTTACATGGACTACAACTTGCTTATTTGGGTTAAAACGCATGCACACCAGTGCAAACGCACTTACAACACTTTAAACTGCCTTATACATGCTTACTCTGGCTTAAACGTGTACACTCACGCTTACATGCACGCACACTGTCTTATTCGGGTTTACAGGCCCACACACGCGCGCATACCCACTCAGCAAGAAACTTTGGTGTTATTCATGGCATACACCTTCCATTTCTTGACTTTACCTAGTCTACCTGTTGACACACCTCTTTCAATGATGTGTAAATGACAGCTGACACATGCCACTCTGCTCCAATGAGCTTCCCTTCTTTCATACATACCCCACTTGTGATGTCACCTATCTTCTACTCTGTTACACCACTTATCCTACTCCTACACTCCACTGAATGTGCTCATTTGCTATGTAAACCTGCGATTCACTATCCTAACCCTACTTTGCATAGGATTGCCTACTAATGCTTAGTTACATCTCTTAGACTGTGCTTCCCCCATTAGCAACCTCTACTCAGTGGCCATGTTGTCTTCAGCCTGCCATTCCCTTGCATTGTAAATTAACAATTTACATAAAATCCACATTTGTGGGTTTTAATTTTAATTTTTCTGGTTTTTAGAGCGCAGCCCGTTTGCCGGCGCTGCACTACACTTAAACATCGGAAATCTGAGAAAAAAATAAATTATTTTTTTTTTCATATTGCATCAGGAAACATTGCCATTGGCATGCTTCTTGCACTGGATGCAACCTTTATTTGGAGCTGTCACGGCTCCGTTTTGCTATTTGCAGAACGGTACTCAGTTGTCAATTGAGTACATTTCTACAGATGACACTGCTCTTACTCGGACAGGTTCGGGTTTCCTAAATCGCAAATCTACCTCATTTGCATGCCTTTCGCCTGCTATTGAGGTAATTTGCATAACCCAGCCCTGTCCGTGTACGAGCCATTTTAGGAGCTCTCTTGCATGTCCCTGCAGGATGTTCTTGGATCGCTCTTCGGACATGATGGCTGCATGGAGTCTTACTCTACTCTTAGACTCCATGCAAGCCATCGTGAATCCGGCCCATAGTCTATTTAGCTATGTGTATTGCATGCTCTGTTTTTTTATGTAGGGGAAAGTAATAGGAAATTTAAAGAAAGAATAATTGAACATCAGTTTGACATAAGAAGACATGTTATTACAAATTACCTTGCCTAGCATGCTTTAGATTGTGGCCCAGAGTATACATTCAGGTTTAAAGTCATCCACGTTTTGGCTAAGAATATAAGAAGAGGTGACATTAGTAACAAGCTAGAAGTATTTAAATATGACTGGATCATATGGCTGGAAGCTGACCTTATGCCTGGCTTGAATACTGCAGTTAGTGTTAAACTGATTCTGAAACATAAACAAATGATGCTGGAATGAATTGCAGTTTTTGTCTTTCCGTATTTAATATGTGTTAGTGCAATGCTTGCATTTATTATTGTGAATGTATTTTATAGTGTATTTTTATAGTGAATATCTCTTTTAACATCAACTTTTATGTCTTTTAAAATTTAATTGGCATAATTGCACATGTAATTTTATTGGGAGGTTTGTGTCTCATGATTACTTTGAATGTAGTATTTAAGTGTGTCAGTTATTTTTGTCCTTGAATGAACACTGATGAAGGGAAGTGTCCTGAAAGCTTTGTCTTTTCATTAAATCATTTGGCATTTTAAGAGTCCAGTAGTTTGTTTTTCTTTTGACACAGGAACAGACTCAAGTTTCCAACTGTGCTAGGTCTGATTATGATGAGACACAGATAACTGATTCATGATCTGCTGACATAGTGGTGCTGTCGGTCTTTAGCCTTGGTGTGCACTTTTCTTCAATACAGGCTGAATGAGTTACCTCACTCACAGAAAGATATCACACTGTACAGTACGAGCGTTCATCATCTTCAATGGGATAGATATGTCCAATGGTTTCTATGGCCAGCAATTCTCCCTGTGTGGCTGTAGCAGTGAATCGGCACACTACACCTAGAGTGGGCATACCCACAATTTCCTAGACTTACAGGGGTGTCTGATATCACCTAACACAGGTTACCCCTGACATACACGTAGTACTTGAGATTGTTCAGCAGGTGTGCTGCTATGTTATCCAGAAAAACTATACTGTAGTCTGGTCTGGTATATGCCTAGTTACTAAATTACTTGGCATAGTGGCAACAGGTCACAGTCATGTAGTGTCACATCATACACATCACAGGAGAAAATTGTGCTTGGCACAGAATACCCTTCACATGAGGCATTATCATATAGTGGGTTTAATCACACATCTGTGCCACATTCAGCCTTGACAGGGCAGATTAGTTTCGATTCTGTGCACCAGCGAACACTGAACCTGATCCATGCAAGCACAAGGGGCAGGATTTGATTCTCACATGGGATAATTGGCTAAGCTTAAAATGGCCCACAAGGGTGGTTAGCTTAGTACTAAAACATGATCTCAGGCTCTTCTCTTATGATGTACAAATCAAACTTATTCATGTTGTGATGGGAATCTTCAATCCTTCTAGGCTGATAAATATCCAGAAAGTTGTTTCAGCTGGATATGCTAGTTTCTATGATTTCATTTTCTCCTAATCCATTTAATAGATACATGACTAAATATAATGCAGCCTTCAGCATGCACCTGTCTAAGCACTTAAACCAGTCTGAGATCTCTTAATGTTTCCTTAACAAAAGGATTGCAAGTCTCAGTACCAATCACTGCTCTAATAGACTAATAGCCTCATCCTGCTACTCAGTATTATACAGACTGCTGAGGGGTGCTCCCTGCATAGCCTTAAATGCTACCAATGACTCTGCACTCTTTCAACTCTTTCACTTAAATAGCAGCACTGATAAAGTAAACACCCACTACTTAGACCTAACTCTATACTACAACTTCAGGAGTACCAGGTCATATGTCAGGAACATGGCTCAACATATCCTCTGTTTCTGGAACCAGCTGCCTTACCCATTAAGCAGATTACTTCCTTAACAAACTTTAAAACCAGTCTGGATGACTGGATGGGTTATCTCAAATTCTCACCATGGCTATTTGGAGAAAGCCTGCTTAATGGGGGATCTTGCTAGTTTCCTCACCAGCAGTGGTTGATGTGGCTGAGCTTTTCACTGGTCTTCTTGGCTTATGTTTAGTTATAACCTATGAGCTTAAAGTGTTGTATATTGCTGTGCATCAAACAGATCCACCATGTGACCCTAATTCAGAGAAATTCTGTGGGACTTCACCTTCTGAACTTGAAGCATGTCCAACATCAAGCCATCTATCCATAGGGAAAATAGATGCAAAAAATAAAAAGGCAAAAGTAGTGTTAATCATTGAAATGACATCAAATAACAATATACCAGGATATGAAGCAGAAACAGTAATATTGAAAAAAAAATCCAGATAGTTCCAGTAGTAGTAAGAGGAGGAGCTATATGACTATTAAAAAAATAATTTGCAATCAAATTTAAATATGCTACTACTATATGTAACCTCACATAGAAGATAGAAAGAGGCAATTATTGGAAAGTTACTGTTGCTGAGAAAAACATCCTTGGCTAACATCAGAGATTGATGAAATACTAATTTCTTGCACTCTAAATGTACCCTGACTTAGGAATGGGGTCTTTAGAAACCCAAAACATTTGGAGAAATTAAAAAGGAAGGAAAAGAGGGAGAGAGAGAGAGAGAGAGAGAGTCGTTTTCTTTCATTTCGTAAGACTCTGTAACTTCTCTTCATCAAATTACTTTTTTTAAGCTTTGCTATGTTTCTTGTTGGTCTCAAAGTTCAGGCATGCAGAATCAATACTGTCCCCAAAGCTATGCCCCTGTAGCTCTTAGTTTGCATTTATAGTTTTCCTTTTCAGCTAGTGTACTGACAGGTGTGTGAACTTCAGAGATTTTAAAATTACAATTAAAAATAACTTAGATTATGGAGTTAATTGGCTGTTTTAGAGTACAAAGCAGGCAAGGTCATTGTATCAGTAAAGTATTCTAGATTTTATATTTTGCCTGAAGTATTATAAATATATTGTGTCTAAATGGTGCACTAGCAAAGCAGTTATCATTGCTTCTTCACAATGCTTGGTTCCCTCGTTTGGTTCTTGGTTAGGGTGCCTTCTAACACCTCTGTATCTATCTATCTAGAGTCCACTCTCGACATGCCATTTCTTTGTATGTGTGGATTTCTGCCAAGTCTTCAGCTCTCCACATTGCCAAGATGTGCTTGTAGGTCAGCTGGACTCCCTGCACATTGCTCAGAAGAGTGCTTACTGCATGAAAGTAACTGAATGTGTTGGCACCCTTTTTAGTTCCTCTGTCTTAAATCCTGTAGGTGCTGGGATAGGCCCTAACTCCCCTGTGATACTGAACTGGATTAAATGGGTAGTTAGAGAATGAATGAATAAATATTGGTCTCTGAATGTTTTTCAGTACTGGTGATATTTCTAAAAAAGGTTTCTATGATGCTTTTGGTATCGTAACACAGTAGAAATGAGTGAAATAGGGATTATGAACCAAGTATATTCACCATTTAATACATTGTATCTCTAATCCCTATGATCCCAATGAGGTACTTTTTAAATTAACAATTGTTACTTGGAAGCAACACTGATCTGCATATTGTAGCATTGTAACTTCTCAAACATTTCTAGTTAATTGTATCAGACAGGCCATCCATTTGTGTGAGTCTACATGTGTGCATACAACAAATGCTCTTAGCAGTGTAAATGGTTTAATAGGATGGACTCATGACATATATATGCCATGGTCAATGTTGTATCTGAATGCAATTACGAAGCATTTTAATAGCTCATGTTATTTTACATACTCTCTGCATCTTTGATATGTGTGTGTTGTGTAAACTCAGATTGATGTCTCCATGTTTGTCTTGCCGCTTGGGTCCAGGTTGTACCTAAAAAGTCTTTGGAGCAGTATGCTTACACAGTTAACAGAGTTAACAAATAAAATAAAAATGTACACCAGTGCTCCAATAGTCTGTCTGTGTCTCTGCCTCTATTTCTCACACACACAGTTTCTCTCTCTCTCCCTGTGAAAAATATTTCATTGGATCATATACAAGAGAATTTATTTACAATTTTTTTTTTGCCATCAGCTCTAGCAAAAGATAATTGGTTCATGACATTTCATATTTTACTTTGTTGATTTTGATTCAAATAATCTGATTGTCCCCCAAATGACATTAATATTTATACATAATTAGCTTTTGATATTACGTTGAGTACTTTTGTGAAACTGAAGTTAGAAACATGTAACTGCATACTCTTGAACTATATAAATATACTGTAGCTAAGCTAAACTTGCCTATACGCCTGAAAAAGCAAATTGCTTCTCTGTATCATCCAGTGTAACTCACAATATTACGAGTGATAAACAGAAAATAACAATTTAGTTAAGAACTTTTTTAACCTTTTGTATACTGTCATTCTTTGAAGAAACTGCTTTGCTGTGCCAAATGAGTTATAGATGATCCAATTATTCACTGCAGATACTTCAGTAACCTTTCTGTCATTAAAAGCACCATGCAGTTATGCTGTATAGCCTATAACATGGCAGCTGACCCTCTGTGAATTACTTTATTTATTGCAACCACTGATATTTGCATTGCGTACTGCCTAAGGCTACTTCTAGCTTTTCTTTTGATATAGTCCAGTAGGTGCTGTTTTCTGCTTTCATTAATCTAACGTATTTACTCTTATTGCATTTACATTTATAAATTATAAAAGTAGCCATAAATATAATCAATTTACATGGGTTCAGGCAATAGTTCAAGGTTAGAGAGTGAAGGGTGGGGGTGGGGGTTGCAGGTTTTGTGAGGCTTCACAGTACTATGCACAGTTGATAATATTTCTATGAATTTTGTTACATTTGTGTTTGACAGAACAGATGATTTCATTTGCCAGTGTCAAATTAAAGAACAGAATAATTTATATGCAATTGTGGAAATTTTCTAATATCTGTGATTTTACATGGGTTTATGGTACCTCTTGGATGTCTGATGTTAAAAGTGCTGTATCAGCTAGGAAAATGCAGAGAAATTTACCTCTGAGTACATTTTTCCATTTATTCTTTATAACTGTCAAGAGTCTAGTTGCCCTGATTTTTTGTATATGCTTATGTTAATGTCATAGCTTCTCAGCATGCTGTGGTTTCTGATCTATCATTAGCTCATGATCTACCATTGACCTTTTGGTATGTTGCTTGCAAGGTTTTCTGTACTGTGGACATTACCTCAACAAAATGCCTTTTGGCATTGCAGGATTTTACTGTATCTATTAAAAAGCATACACAAACAGAATTACACTGCAGAAAAGCAATTGATATTGTAATAAGAACACAAATCCAGTGGTTTCTCCTTTCAAAAAAAAAATATAGTTATGCAGGAAGAACTCAACAGAATTTAGAATAAATTGATAAAAGGAGTGACAAGTGGAAATTCAAAACAATTATCAGTATATATCACCAGTCTTGTTACCACAGCAGTACTCATTTTATTTGTCGTATTTTCATATAAGTGAGCAGCTGTATTGACATTCTTAAGGTAAAATAGCTTGAAGATTAGATTACTAGCCAATCTCAAACTAGCAAGTGGCTGACTTTGCTTAACAGCTCATGGTTTCTGGTGAAAAACAGGTAATAGTTTGCTTTCTGTCTTGTCACACTATCAAGGTATTTTAAAAAAGAAGTAAAACAGTAACAGTTCTGTTTCTTTGGTGTTTTTTTTTTTTTTTTGTGGGTGTGGCAGATGTCAGGTGATATAAGTTTTGTGCCTCAGAACTTAAATATAGTTGTTATCAGACTTTTGGTGCAGGCCACTTTCTGTTTCCTCATCACATGAGCTGATTGCTCCTCTCAAGTTTACCTCTCCAACAGGAGATGTGATTTCCAAACTTCAAAATATTTAGGGTGTGTGTTTTCTAATGTCTGGCACACCTTTTTGTTTCTCTGTAGATCCTCCAGGCTCCTCTGGTGGTAATTTCAAGAGGCTTCTTGACTCCACAACTTTTGCTATTTTGTCTGAACCCTCATCTTATAAAGGTAACTGTCTTCACCTGTGTTTAATTGCTTTACCCGACAACTTACTTAAAGGGCCAGCCACCCATCTAGAACACACTGCTATATCTCAACATTTATTATCACCATACCTCTCAACCTCTTACTGCAAGAAATCTGGACAAAGCCATAAATAAAAATGGGACAAAGGCCCAAAAATTGGGACAATTTTGAAATATTGCTCTTAGAAACTTATAAAGTTGATAGAATAAGAAGCTATGTACTCACCATAATGTTCCATGTTTGTTGCCCATAATCTCACCTTCATACTTGCTGGTTGGGTTCGGAACCAAGGATCACTTCCAACTTGGCCTATTACTAAAGCTCAAGAGCTTCCACTTGCTCGAGGCTATACCCTATGCCATGATGCCTAGGGAAGATTACCCAGATCTTGTTTGCAGATTACTAACATATTAGAAGCTGATATAATAAAGGCAATGGTAACAACTCCTAGCCTATATCTTGTGAGGCAAGAGGAAACCACAGCATGATTTTTTTAAACCAATAAAGAATTCCTCTTGATCCTCCAGGAGCGAAGGTTGGGGGAAGGAGGGTGGGACACAATAATGAAGGCGAGATTAGGGATAACAAACATGGAACATTATGGTGAGTACATAACTTCTTAATGTTGTCCCATCTAGCCTTCATTCTTGCTGGTTGGGACAACGTCCAAAGCACCTTCTTTCTTGGGTGGCTCAAGGGAATAAGCTCTTCAGAACAGTGGAACCAAATGAAGCCCTGTTCTGAGAGGCCATCTCTACATTGTAATGAGAGATGAAGGTATGAGGATTGACGCATGTAGCTGCAACACAGATTGAGTCCAAAGGCAATCTGGCCTGAAAAGTGGCCGGAGTTGACATAGCTCTTGTTGAATGGGCCCTAATCCTTCCTGGAAATTGTTTATGTTGAGAATTATATGCATAGGTTATCGTATCAGTAAGCCATTCTGATAAAGTAACTTTTGATATCAGTGCACCTTTCTTGTTATCTGAGAAAGAGATGAATAACTGTTCACATTTCCTGAATTCTTTCATTCTATGCAAGTAGAAACATAACTGCCTGTGGACGTCCAATTGGTGTAGCTTATATTCTGCCTTGTTGCCATAATTCGGAAAGAAAATGGGCAGGTCAATGGATTGGTTCAAGCTGGTCTCAGAACATACCTTAGGAAGGAATGAAGGATTTAAGAGAGACTCTATCTTTGTGAAAAACCAAATATGGAGGGCGAATGGACAGAGCATGAAGTTCTGAAACCCTCATACCTGAAGTAATGGCTATCAAGAAGGCTGTTTTCCAGGTTAGAAATTTCAGTTGGCAAGAGGAAGCTGGTTCGTATGGTGGGAGAATCAGAGTAGTCAGCACCAAATTGAGATCCCGAGGGTCTTAATAAAAAGTATCTCTCAAGAAAGCTTTGCAGAACCTGTGAGACATTATTTTTGATCCCATGTCTCCTATGCGGTAGTTAGAAATGGCAGCTAATTGTACTCATATGGTAGCTGCTGCTGCACCTTGATTTAAGATTTCTGCTAAGAAGTCTAAGATTGTACTTACAGGGGCTGTGAAGGGGTCAATTTGATCCTTGAAAGCCCAACAAGAAAACCTTTTCTATTTATTAGGAATAAGATGTCTAGTCATTGTCTTATGAGATGAAACTAGAATGCGTCTCATGGCTGGGGAAATGTCTGGAAGCCTGACTAAGACTGGTAGTGGAGCAGCCAAGCTGTCAGTTTGAGGGGTGGAGCGTTCCTGACTGATGAGTCAGAAGATCTGGTACAGGGTCCAGAATCCACGGCTGTCCTTGGAGATGGGGCCATAGGAAAGGAAACCAGATTTGACAAGGCCAGTATGGAGCAATGACAACTAACCTGCAACTCATCGATTTGCCTTTCTGTAGAACCTTGGGGATTAGTGGAAATGGAGGAAAGGCATAAAGAAGTCCCAAGGGCCAATCGTGAACAAGTGGATCCCTTGGTGACTCCCCTGGAGGGGGGATTAGGGCAAGGTAGCCTTTGCATTTGGCATTCATGGGTGTGGCAAAAAGGTCGCAGCAAGGCTGTGAAAGATTTGGTTTGCAATTTCCTATTTCAGGGACCACTTGAGAAGCATTAGAATTGCTCTGCTTAATTTGTCCACTATCACTTTGGATTTCCCTGGGATATGCATTGCAATCAGAAAATGATGAGAAGAAATTGTCCATTGCCATACTCTTTGAGCCTCCCAACACAGGGGGTGGGATCTAGTTCCACCTTATTTGTTGATGTACCATACTATGGATATATTGTCCATCTGTATTGCAATCATACCTGGAGAAAGAGAGCTCTGGAGTGCTTGCAACATCAAAAGCACCGCTTTCATCCCTAGGACATTGATGTGCAAGTGGTACTCATGTTCTTGTCAAGTTCTCTGGATGGTCTTTCCCAGATAATGCCCCCCCATCTGGGAAGTGTCCGTGGTTACTGTAGCTACAGGCTAAGGGAGAGTGAATGGTCTGCCTAGGGTTACCTGCATGGATAGAAGCCACCAGCGTAGGTCCTTCTTGCAGGAGTCAGTGATGAAAATCTTGTGTGACATGGGAAACTCCTGCATGGACCATTGAACAAAGAGTAGCCACTGCAGGACTCTCATGTGTAGCCATGCTAGAGATACTAATGTGATTGCAGCTGCCATCGAGCCTAGGACTTTTAGAACAAATTTTACCTGTACTTTCCTTTTTGAGAGCAAGATGGACACTTGATGATGTAGGGTTGGTATTCTGTCATGAGGCAACTTTGCTACCATGTATACTCTGTTTAAATCTGCTCCTATGAATGTAATATACTGTGATGGCAACAAGGCAAATTTTTTTAAATTTATGGTGAGGCCCAGTTTCAAGCATAGATGAATGGCAGTGTTTCCGGCCTTGGTTAGTAGATGCTCGGTGGAGGTGGTCAGGAGCCAGTCATCTAAGTACAGAAACACCCAGAATCCTAGCCACCTCAGGTGAGCTGTGACTACAGCCATGCATTTGGAAAACACTCTGTGGGTTGTAGTGAGACCAAAGGGCAGAGCTCTGAACTGGTAATGACTGGCTCACAGCTGGAAGAGTAGATATCTCCTGGATAGGCAATCCAGGACAGGCAGTCCATTTTTATACGATAGTACGCATCCTAAAGATCGATTGAGCACATACAATTGTCTTGCCCCAGAGGGGGGAGTATAGACTGCAGTGTCACCATCCAGAACTTTGATTTTTTTTTATGGACTTGTTCAGCCTGCTGAGATCCAAGATGGGTCTCCAGTCCCCTGTTTTCTCTGAACTAAAAAGAACCTTGAGTAAGTTCCAGATCTGATTTGGTCTGCGGGGACTTCTTGGATGACTCTTTTTCTTAGCAACCTTTGTATCTCTAGGGTTGCCTGATCCCTTTGACAGGGTGGAATGTCTGGGAATGATCTTGATTGTAGGGGTGGGTTGGAAAAGGGTATAATGTATCCCCTGGATATTATCGACTGTACCCACTGGTCTTGAGTGATGTTTAGCCAGGCTTTGGGGTACAGGGATAGTCTTCCCCTGACTGCCTCCAGAGACAGGAGCGCTGGAAGGGTCTGCCAGAGAACGTATCTATGTCACCCTGATTTTGTGCCCCCCCCCCTCTGCTGCGAGGTCGGCATCTTCCATTATTATTTCCCCCTCTGCCCCTAGGGGAAAAGTCACCATGTGCATCATGTGAAGCTCTTTGGGTATTATGGAACCACATTTTACCACCCTTCTGGCCTTTGGGAAAAGGCCTGGTAGGGACAGAAAAATGTACTCCCATGGCAGACTGGGTTTTATGTTCTTGTTCGCCCCTGGTCAGAGTCTCTTTACCTTTTGGCCTGAACAAGGACTAGTCATCAAAAGGGGCGTTTATAAAGGAAGACTTGAAGGGTTCAGCAAACTCACAAAGGTGCATCTAGGAACGTCTTCTTAGAGCTATTCCTGTGCCTGCTGCCCTACTCGCTCCATCAGCTGCATAAGAGATGAGCCGCATAGAGGAGTTGACCAGAGAACTCAAAGTTGCAAGCTGAGATGTCACCATGTCTGACACCCCTGCAGCTGTAGAACCTTGGGAGGTATCTCCTAGCTCATTCAGGAGATCCCTCTGGAGTCTGGCAAAATGAGTTAAGTAGTTCAGTGACCTGAGAGTAAAGGCCGCTGACTAGAACATACGCTTCCCATATCTACCCATCGTTCAAGATTCCTTATTCAGCAGATGGACAGATGAAGAAGTTTCCGCTAACTCCTTTTTGGGGGCTGCCGCCACCATCATACCATCTACTGGGACACCTTTGGATAAGAATTCTCTATCAGATGGAGCAGTTATAAATTTGTTGGGCCTCCTCAGAACAGGTTCCACTGATTCTGGAGAGCCCCACACCTTTTGACTGACTACACCAAGGAGCTAATCAAAAGGCGGAGACACCCAAGAGGTGGAGGGTCAAGATCCAAATGCCTCCAGGTATATGGATTCATCTTCAGAAGGGGTAAGGGAATTCCAGCTGCCTCTCTGCTTCAGGATCTCTAGGATGTCTGAAAAGGAGACATCCTCAGAGGGTGACTGTGGGGACCCTGTTGAGTCCTCTAAATCCGTATCTGACATGATAGACTCCTCAGGGGAGTCTAGATATTTCCTCTTACAGGTTCTCTTTTGAGAGACCTCCCAAGAGGGGTCCTCTGGGGATGTCCCAGAAGAGAGTTATTCACCCAATGGGGCATCCAGGGAAATCAGTTCTCTATGCCTGGGGGGGTGGTGGGGTGGTACAGAGGCAGACGCTGGCACTTTTGGGGGAAAAGTGCCTAGATCCGAGGGTGGAGCCATCAGGTGGACAACACACTCCTCATGACCTTGAAGGCACCATGATCCAGACTTGAAGAAGCCTGTGGGTTCTGAGGAGCCAGGAGACATTCTGCAAGTCAATGAAGTGGGATCCGAGGCTGATGTGGGAGCTGAGCTCACCTGTCCTGCACCGAAGCCCCAAGAGGTCGATTTGGAACTGACAAAGGTCAGCTCCAACTCTCCTCTCCCAACCCGATGAGGGAGCGTTGGCTCCCAGACCCTTTGACAGAAGATAGCACCAAAGAGGTCGGAGCAGAAGTCAGGACCGAGGGGGGTCTATGGCCCGACGGTTCCACCCCAAGCATATCCAAGCACTCTGGTGCCGAAACCACTTGGGTCAAAGGAGGAACGGAAGAAGGGGTCATGACAGTCGTTGATTCCAATTCCTTCTGGGTTGGACTCGAAGGGATCTTGGCCAGTGCCAGAGTCCGAAGCAACCTCCTGACCATCCACTCCACGTCGTCATCTGACAGGCGCCTGAAGGAATGAGAAGAGTGGATAAAGGATCTTAGGCTATCAGCCACCTACTGTAAGAGAGGTGACTACAGTACAGAGGAGACCAGCTCTGTGAATTGTTCCTAATCGATTTCAATAAAGCTGGTGGAACTGTTGGAGTAGTCTCATTGGGCCCAAAAACCTTCAGGTCCGAAGTCATGTCCTTAGATGGCTTCTTTGCTGGCTCAAATGCAGGAGCCAAAGAAGCAGCTCTCTTTGTGGATTTGTCAGATCTTGGGGAATGAGAAGATTTAGAGGTCTGACTTCCCTTTAATGCTTCAGTAAAAGGACCTTTAATGAATCCCCTAATAATGAGTTTGTTCTTGCATTCCTGCAGGACCCTGGACCTAAAACCATGGAAAATAAAGTAGGAGTCCTGAAGGTGTACCGCACCTAAGCAATAGACACAACTGATGTGTCCATCAGTTAACAACATCTTTCATGTGCAGGAGTCACATTTCTTGAAGCCTGACTGCTTCACTTCTTTCCCTTCCTTGGACATATTAGCAAAAATTCCACTACAACAACAGCCACACAGTCCAGGAAAAGCTATATGACAGGCAAAAAACAAAGGCTACCCAACTCTACTCAATTTTAAGAACAACACACAAGTTGGAAAAAAACAGTGACTAGTCAAAAGTTAAACTTTTTTTTTCTAAACACACGATGAGGAGAAGGGACTAGAGGAGAGGTCTCTAATTTAAGTGACGATCCCCTCTAGCCAGAGGAGACATCTCTAACTAAAATGACAAAACCTCTATAAGGGAAGGAAGTAGAAAAACACTGGGGGAAAGCCCTCTAACTTAAACGGGCTTAAAACAAAGGCAAAGGATGAACCCTTTAACTAAAAACGGGTTCATACAGAGTAACTAAGGCTTTAATAGGGGAAAGGGTTTGAAGGCGTAACAAACAACGATGGCCAAGCACAATAAAGAACAAGAAGCGCTAACTAAAAGGTCGAACAAACTAATGCTAAAGTCTCTAGAACTCCTCTACAACAATAATTATATCAAAAACACTAAGCAACAGTATCATATAGTCAAAAAAGAATTTCACTTAGCCTGAGCCCAGTGAGAAGCACCTGATCTAGTTCAGCTGTAAATGAGATCTATGTAATCTTCCCTAGGCATCATGGGATAGGGCATAGTCTCGAGTCAGTGGAAGCTCTCGAGCTTTAGTAATAGGCCGAGTCATAACCCAACCATCAAGAATGACGGCGATATGGGACAACATAACATTAACAAGTTTTGCATTAGTATGAATTTTCTGAAGGGTATGAAGTCTGAAACTCAAATGCCTATCATTATTTTCTAACTTCAGTGTTTAATGATTTGCCACTAATTTGCCATAAAACCGCAATTTTATGAAAAAACAGACCAAAACTATGAGGCAAGAATCTGGACATTCTGTGGAAATCTGTACAGTTGAAAGGTATGATTATCACTTGTTTAATTCCTAAAATACTGTCTGGGCATTGCATGCCTAGTGCAGCAGATTACACCTATAAGGAATGAAAAGTGTAAAGAATCTTAAAGGCATTACACTTGAAAAACCATGATCTCATTAACAAAGTGTAGTATTGTGGTGTGAATGCCTTTGGCATACATTAGTCCTGTAGTTGCCAGAAGGCTACATACTTTAGAGTAAAACTGGAGCACTACCTGTATAACTCAGTGTAAATAATAACAGGAGTTCCTCAAGTATAGGTTCTCAGACCACTGCTTTTCACTACTTTTAGTCACAATCTGGTGAGTTAATGCAGCAGTGCTTTTATGGTCCACTCTGCTGATGACTGCTCTTTAGGGTCAATTCCAGAGCAGTGCAACAACAAATCAATACCCAGCCATAGCCAATGACACAGTGAATCATTTGTAGCATATCAAAAATCAAGTATTGTCCTTTTTTCCAGTAAGGTCAGTTCTGCTGCTATTGGACCAGTCTGCACTTGCATGATAGGTATACAAATACCCTGATCTACATGAAATATTTGTTCTTCCTGGTTAAAGAACTGATATTTAAACTACACTTTACCAAAAGTGTTGTCAAGACCATTTAATAATTGGTATCATGTACTCTAAGAAAATGCACACCTAATTCCAGAGGCAAGAATGCAAGTAATACAGGCAGTGGCATTATCACATCTTCTTTACTGTCCTGCACTGTTCACCATGATGTCACATTATGGGTGCAGTAAATTCAAAGGTGGCTATGGTAAGACATTCATATTTTCTACAAATTATGATTTTAGGTGACAATCACTGCCCAGCCCATGAGAGTTTGGTTCAAGATCCAGACTGTCACCAAGTTGTTACAACTGAATATAACAGATGTCTTGTTCTTCACCATGCAGCAGATTGCCTTGATACTTGTCAGTGTAGGAGCTGATGTCATCAAACAGAAGGAGAACTGGTATTCTCTGATCCGACAATATAATTGATGACTTCTCAGTCTCTGTCTGTGGGTCTGTAGTTGGGATATTTCTCCACCTGCTATCAAAAATGAACTATCTGTTGGTAAATTTGAAACTTTGTCATCTAATCATCTCATGATGTTCTGGATCTGTCAGTGGACTTATCTGATAATGAACCATAAACTCTATTTCCTTTCAAGTATACATCACCCCCTTTTTGCTGTAGAACTTAGCAGTGTTGGCAGCTTATGAGGGTAGTACAAGTGACTCTTCATGTCTTCTTCCTCTCTTCTTACAAATACTCTTGGTGCTCATTTTGTTTGTCAAATCCCTAACCACTGACATTAGGACCTTTGCCTGTGTAATACACACCTTATTTTTCTGTTTCCTGTGCCTCTTGGACTAATATTCCTACCTGCCCCCTCACCTGGTGAGTCATCTTTATTCAGTGAAGACTTCTTCTGGGCTATCAAGATTTCATCAGACGAGGGGAGGCAGAGACAAACAAGGTTTTCCACTCTCAGGTGTATGTTTATACTGTTGTAACCCTGGCTGAAAGCATGCATTGATGTCAATGACCATATACCAAATACCCACATGTGCGACTCAGAGTGTCTTCTTTCCATCTATATTGTTTTGGAGCCATGCTGGTTAACTGCCTGGTGTCCACTAGGAAACAGTCCAACACTGGCTAGTCCCTCAGCTTCCAGAACAGAGGTGAGCTGTGCTCTGTCAACTTCATCTTATTTTTCTAATTTGTTGCTCCAGCATCCAGGATGCTAGTCCAATCAAATTCACTTGTATCATGGCTTAATCTCTAGTCTCTGGAACAATACAGTTATTTTTGCCCATTATTCTCTAACCTATACTTTCACACCCCATTCCACTTTCCTTTCCTGTTATCCCCTCCTTTTTCTATGATCCAAAGAGATTCCCACTCACAGCTTAATGTTCTAATCTCACAATGGGGAAATGCAGCTATGCAAACTGTAAAAAAATATGTAGTGTAGTAGAGAACAAATAGGCTACACCAAAATTACATGACACCAAGTTACACACTTAGCCTATGGCTACTCCTATTGACACTGTGACATAATCTCCAGCTTACTATGAATACAAATGCACCAAATTTATGGCTATGACAGAAGATTCATAGTTTGTTGTTCACTTGGAGATGCATTTAGGAAAGTCAGGAATGTATTCCTTGGGAACAGCACTTATCATTTTCAGTCATCTGAAGGACTGGATCCAAACAGCTTTCCCTAGGAAATCTGTTTTTTTGTGCCAGTATGCACTGATCTTGGCTGACACAATCCCCTGTATAGCCTGCCTTGGTAAAAGTTCAAAAAAAGTTCTTGGTACGTAAAAACATTGTCTATCCTACTGTATCACAGTTTCTGTACTGCTGAGATGGGCTTTTTTACTGGACAAGAATTTATTTCTTTATAATTTTACTGATTTTTTATTTATATATATAAAAGGCTAGTGACTTTATTTTTTATAATTACTTTCACACATAATCTGTTAACATACAATATGTAACAGACTAATGGCACAATGTGTATATTGAATGGAAAATAACAGCTGCGGTACCCTTGTACAAGGAGTAAGATAAATCTTATAGAACTATAGGCCTCCTAACTAAACAGTTGTAATAGGGAAAGTCATGGGGGGATTTTTGAGGGAAAAGTTGGTTGTTTTCAGATAAGTCAGCAATTTCCTGGACAACAACCAACATAAGTTCATTGCTAGACAAACCTGATCCAGTTTTTCTAGGTTACACAAGAATTTTGCAAGGGAATACTTGTAGACGTAGTTTATCTGGACTTAAGTAAGGTCTTTAGCAGAGTCCCACACAGTCACCTGCTAGAAGAAATGAAGAATTTCTGTACGTGATCAAGGATAAGGCATCGGATTACTGCTGAGTTATATGATAGGATGCAGCAGGTTGGCCAGTGAAGTACTTCAGGGCTCAGTTCTAGGTCCGGTTCACTCTGTTTATTTGTGATATATCTGAGAAAACACAGATCAAGGCTAACATCTTCACTAATGACAGCATCTAAAAGGCAGCAGTGGAGTATGAGAAAAAGTCTAAGGAAGGATTTTGAAAGACTGAAATATGACAGTTGAGGATCAATGTGGGCAAAGCCAGAGGACTGCACATGGGCCACAGTAAACATTTATTTTATTTATTTTATTTTATTTTACATTTGTTGACCGGGCTAGTCTAACTGGATAAATGTCCATTTTCAGTAGATGCCCGGGGAGAAAAGCTCCAAGCATGAACACTAACAAAGTTAACAATATATAACAAAGACATGTATAATAACAATACAGAGATAGAATTGACTAAAGACATTAAAAGATTAAACTAAGTAAAAAATAACAAGTACACTAAGCACAAGCTGGGTGTGGGCATATAATGTGATATACTAGCTGGAGCAATTAAACTGATGGTAGCAGAACAGGGCAAAGATGCAGTGCTGATCACTCCTAGACTGGGTCATCTGTATCAGCATGAGAAGTACAGGCAAGTACAGGAGGACTATGGCTGACCAAGTTCACAGACGACTGCAAACTAGGGGCTATAATTGACTCTCCGGCTGACACAGACATCCTCCAAAAGGGTCTCACTGAGATGGATACCTGGTGTCAAAATCATGGCCTCAAGCTAAATGCCAAAAAGAGCATAGTCATCCCCTTTGGAAAAAACAAAGTACCCACAAACTACCACATAGGTGGTAGTCCCCTAAATACGGAAAATGTAATAAGGGATCTGGGGACCCAAGTAGATAGTAATCATTCCTTTGGTAATCACATTGCCAAAGCGGTTAGAAAATCCTTCTATGTGGCCCACCTAATCACAAAAGGGTTCGCATCCAGATCAAAAGAGGTCTTTGTGCCCCTCTACTCATCACTCATCAGATCCATCATAGAGTACAACGCCCTATTTGGGATGTACCTTACAAGACACCTGCAACAGCTGGAAAGACCACAGAAGTACCTCACCAAGAGGATCACTGGCCTCAAACAAACGCAAATGCAGTTCGACTGAAGAAACTCCAGCTGCACTCGGTTGCATACCGCCTACTCAGAGGTGATCTCTGCCTGACATACAAGGACATGTCCAACCCAGAATTGATGGACATGCTCCACCTAAAGAAAACCATATCCCCTCGAGCCACACACTCTAGGGATCTAAACTTCACCACAACAATAAATAGGACGTGCTGGAGGGATAGATTCCTGTCCCAGAGACTATGCTTTGGAACAAGATTCAAATCTACATTAGGCAGAGCTCCTCACTAACACTCTTCAGGACAAACCTTGATGAGTGGATGGGAAACAGAAAGTTTACCCCGGGGATCACTTCAGTGGCTCTGCTGGACAGAGGCACAGGGAACTAATCTAAGGGGGGCAGCGAAAACCAACACATTCTGGCTAGGCTTTTAAATGCCTTCGGGCAGATAGCCTAGTACCTACCTATGAACCTATAATACAGTGGTAACATCAGCCAACAGAAAGCTGAGTTGTGTCTTTAGGTAGATACACTCCACAAAAAGAGTGGTAACACTTGTGCTATACTAGGTTGTAGTCAGACCACACCTTGAGTACTGTATGCAGTTCTGAAGGTCATAGAAAAAGAAAGTTATGCTACTGAATTGGGTCAATGAGAAATCCACTGGATTGTAAATGTCTGAAGGTGCTCACTATCCCCAGAAGATTTTGACTGTCTACAGTTTTTGTCCCTTAGTTTAAGGAACTGTGCTAGGTCCTTTATTAATCATAGGTGCTACCAAGCACAACTTTTACCAACAAAAACTTTCTGGTCCTGGTGGTCCATATGTGCTAGCAGGTCAGAATTTCATCAGTTAAACTTCAGACATTACCCTTGTGACAGGAAAAAACAACCCGTCCCCTCTCCTGCACAAGTTCTGTTATGCATAATGAATTGGAAGTTGGTTCTCCAGATAGCTAGGGTAAGCATTTCTGCTTTAAGCATTACTTTGGAGATGCCAAGAATATCTTGTGAGCAAGAATCAAGCAGGCAGCACTGAATCACCAGGTGAGACAGGAGTGATCCTTCATCTTCTACTGTTATGACTTGAGACTGGAAGGATATGGGCAGCTCAGCATCAAAAGTTTTCCCAGGCAACAAACTCTTCCTGTATTCAAGCAATTCTGTTTGTTGAAAGGCTACTTCCCAGTCCTCTCCTTTTCCTGTTTTTAGTCCAACTGCCTGCCAACCCTCTCTCAGTCTTTTGGCCCTTCATTCCCTATCAGTGGGAGAGATTAAACCAAGAGCAGACAACTCTGGGGCAGCCAGCAGAGGCAGTTTGTTTTTATTTCTTGCTGCTTTATGTTCCACTGCACATGCCTTGCAAGACTTACAGGGATCAGCATGCAATGGGCATTAGACATTGTGTCACTGCTCCTATGAATAATGTAACACCTGAGATCATCCTCATCCTCCTTGAAGCCAGTGACCCTGATGGGTTTCCACTGGGAAACCATCCACGGAAATGTGCTATCCAGGCATATATATTCACAGCCCCTCCACAAAGGAGAAGGAAGCTGCTTAAGCTGCATTACCCTCCCCATCCAGAAGGCACCTAGTTTATAATATGGGCTCTATCACTCCATGCCAACACAGCTGTCTATCTGCCATGGCCTTTTTTTCATGTACTAGGGCAATCATATCAAATCTGGTGAGTACTGTTCATTGGAGGAGGTGTTTAAATGTTGTTTTTCAAGTGGATTGCTGCAGTTCTATAGTTTTACAATTTTATCTCCTTTACCACCCAGATTCTTCCATCCTCTTAATCATTGATTTTAAGGTTAGTAATTCAATGTTTTGTTACCTTCAGGTTTGGACATAAGCACTAAACATTTGCTGTTCAGCACTGACCCGCCTATACATTTGTTTAGTTTTCACACATTAATCTGTATGAAAAAACATAATAATTTAAAGAAAGAAGCTGGCAGTACATTTTCCCATCTCAGTATTGTACATCTATATGAATATCTGGCTGTAATGTTGAATGGACACCTGACTTTTCTTTCTTTCTTTCTTTCTTTCTTTCTTTCTTTCTTTCTTTCTTTCTTTCTTTCTTTCTGTGCCTTTACATTGTCCAGTTGTTGCAGAAATATTATTTCTAGTTTAAAGTGGAAATTGATAGGGGGCTTTACATTTGAAGAGCAGATTATGGTATGTCTTGGATTTTGTTAAGATTTCGCTGAGCACTGTGTTACGTACTACATTCAGGTGAAAAAAAAATATTATGCATAAATCACTTCTACTTGTAAACTCTTTAACCAGCACTGTCTCTCCAGCAAACAAGCATGCAGTTATAATCCCTCTACATAAAGCCACATCTCCTAATTGGTTGAAAGATTATACACCTATTCCTACCCTGTGCCCTCTTACTAAAATATTTGAAAAGCTTTTATACAAGCAACTCCTTAAGCACATTAACAACTATGGCCTGCTATGTGATGCACAGCATGGCTTTTGCAATGACTTCATTACCTTTACTGCCCCACTAATGGCGACTTATACCATTTATTGCAACTTGAATGAGGGTCTTATTACTGCAGGTCTCTTTGTTAACATGACAAGGGCTTTTAAAACAGTCTACCATGCCTTTCTTCTCAACAAACTCAAAAGTCTTAACTTTGGAGATGCTTGTTTCAGAGCTATCTAAAAGACAGAACCTTTCAAGTCTATAGCAGTGCCTCATCCTCTGCTACTGGTAAACTTAATAACAGTTTGCGTCAAGGGTTTGCACTCAGTTATCATCTATTTTCTCTCTTTGTCAGTGATCTCCCCTTAAAATCACCAAATCTGAAATTAATGATGTATACATATGATATGCTGCTCCTGCAATCCAGTACTACCACCTCTGACCTACAAACCATGTTACAGGGCAATTTCACTCAGTTATGTACCTGGTCCACTAATAGGAAACTACTAATTAACCCCAAGAAAACCAATATCATGGTTTTTGCCTTAGCCAAGAAATGACTTACTATTTCCCCTATTCTCTTAACAAATCTTAATGGGGACATAATACCCAATTTCACTGAATAAAGGTACCTAGGCCTGATATTCGACCCTACCCTTTCCTTTATCATATGCACATATTTTGTAACTAATAAATTCCTTGATCAATTAAAACTATGTTACAAGATCAGTCACCTCCTTTCACCTCCTCCTCGCAGGGCCATTGCTAAAAATATTTTAAGACCCAAACTTGAATATGTTTTTCTTGCTTTATTCACTACAGCAAGAAAAAAAATACATATCTATGTACGTGTGTGTGTGTGTGTGTGTGTGTGTGTGTGTGTGTGTGTGTGTGTGTGTGTGTGTGTGTGTGTGTGTGTGTGTGTGTGTATATATATATATATATATATATATATATATATATATATATATATATGTATGTATGTATGTGTGTGTGTCTTTAGAGAGAGTTTAATGAGAATAAGATTGATGTAGTTAATAATGGGATAGATACTGAAGGGAGTGAAGGTCTTAGCTAAGGATATGAGGCAGTGAGATGTGAAGCTCTGTAGATGTTTTAGCAACATATACTGCACTTGACAAAATGTTTCTGTAGATTGTAAAGTCTGTAGTGGTGACTTTCCAGTATAATATAAGAATCATGTACTAGAATGCTTATTTTAAATCTTTTATGACAGCAAAACTAGTACTTCCCTAATTCACTCATAGATAAGTAACACTAAAATCACTTATTTTATTCATGTTGTGCAGGACAATAACAATTATGTGATCTGGCTTGTTAAGTAAGAAAAATGCAGGCGCACTTGGTTCTGATGATGGTAAAGTATCACAGTCATAGCTGTTAGCCATCCTGATTCTTCTTCTTCATATTGGCTGACAGATGATAGTACTACATTACATGATTTCAGCACAGTAAATACAGTATATGAACTGTTATTTTGTTTTCTTTTGCTCATTTTGGGTGATTTTTTCGAGTCTGATGTATTAGTGTCTATTCAAAGTGTACATTTTGTGGTACAATTGCTGTCTAGTTTTGCAGCTGAAGGATAAATCTGCATAGATTTCATGCCAGTACCTAATGTTTATAGTGCTATATTACTTGTCCGTGCATTGAAAACAGTGTGCAAAAATGGCATATAGTCTAAAAGTATCCATACTTAATGGACTGCTGTTCATTCCTGCTTCATATTAGAATAAAACTAGACAACAGACAGCTATTTTCCATCCTTCCCTTTTTGTTAAGCAAGGTGATTTACTTAGATGTTTAGATGACAGAAATGATTAGAAGTCACTGTACTCATTACTTTTATTTTATATTAGGAAATATGATCTATAGCTTCCCCTCATAGTGTTCACTAAATAATGTTTATCTATACATACTTCCAGAGAGACATTGCTATGCTTCCTTGTCCTTGTGTGATTTTGGAAAGACAGGATGTAGAATGTGCTACTAAGTTATATAGATATGAAACCTATTACATAAACTGATGCAATTCAAAGTGGAAGTTACAGCTCTGTTTCATTGACTTTTGGCTGTAGTACAAAGCTTCAGAAAAGAATGGATACTGTCTCTGATTTTTATTGCAAAGGTTTCAAATAACTCATACTGCTGGCACATTTGTAGAAATGATATCGTAATGTGATAGAAACTAACAATATATTATGCATAATCTTCCATAAATAAGTGAATGTCAAAGAGGTGATACTGCCTTCAATTTAAAACTGAAAGAATTCATTTTAAGCAAAATCATGTAGTCCAATGTGAAGAAACTATTTTAGGGGTTACAATTATCAAGTTGTTTAAAAAAAAAAAGGATAAATGCATTTTATAAAACAGGCTGGCATGGGAAATAATGTAGTATCCGATCTCATCATAATGTTGAGTTCACAAATTCCCCTCTAGGCTTGAACAAATATTACATGAGTGAAGGCCCTTGTAAAATGTTATGTTTCAGAATAGATTTCCTTAATGGTTTCTTCTGGTAATTCATTTTTCCCTTTACGCCTAAGTCTCTTCTCATGCTAATAATGGATAGCTTATTTGCATATAAATAGATTTCAGTATTTGCTCAAGCAGAGACCTAATATGTTTTTCTATTTTTCATGAACACTGTTAAATAAAAGGGGAATATTACCCTGATCAGCAGTCATAATTTGTAATATGTTTCTTGGTCAAAAACCTTTCAAATGCATCAGTATTCACTGACATTTTTATGAGCACCTGAAGGCCTACAACCCTCTTTTTGGGTAATTAACTAAAGTATCTTTAAATCTTAACTTTTCTGCAGGTGTGCTTTATATAACTATGGGTCAAGTAAAAGTACATAATTCAAGCTATTTGAAATGTTAACTGTGACCCTTTGGGTATTACTTCTTAATTAGTTTTTGCTATTTTTTTATCTGATAGCATGTTGGATTTTTCACAATGTAAATGTCACAGTCTCTTTGGATTTATGACTTAATTAAATTAATCCTTCATTTTTTAGCATTTTGATCTGCAGTCATTATAAGCCTTTATCCTTACTAGTGGAGTGGACATGTGCATTTTTGTATATTCTGGTGTGATTATTCTTGGTAGAAACAAATAGAACGTTTCTCATTTGTTTGTTGCTCCCATACCACTAGAACTCCAGTATGTTACTGTCTGGAAGCATTCTTCCCCAATGGTCATTTGATGTAGGTATAATAAGTTGTGTGAATGTATTTAGCATCAAACTAATCTAAGAGTCATTTAAAGATAACTTGACAGAGCGAGCTACGTTACGTAGATCATAACTTTGGGATGATTAAGAGAAGATATTTGAAGACAAGTAGGTTTGCTTCAGAAACTGTCTATTTGGTTCTAATTACTGAGAATCCTACCATAAAGTATTATTACACAAATACTTGTTTAAATATTTGTGAGGATTGCTCACCATAAACCTACTAGAACAATGTTTAAAACAGCATATGCATACTTCTTATAAAAGAAGTCCACTTCCCACAGTGGTTAGCTTGTCTTTAAAAGATGAAACATTAATGCTTTTCAGGGGACACAGGCCAAGTCTTAGCAAATGTAAATCTTGCAGCTGTACTGTGGGTAATCAGGATATTTATTCAATCGTATGTTACAGAAGTATCTCACCTTTCCTAAAGCATGTGCTACATATTATTTTTGTGCAATGCATCCTTCTTGCATACGATTCCCCATTAGAAGTACCTTTTCAGTACTGTATATAATAGAAGATTTCTCAGAGGAAGAAAAGCCTTTGATGCTTCACTTCAGATGGGACATGCTATGCCTTTCACCCTCACCCTGGAAAGTTAATTCTTATGTATTTATTTTTGATGAAGAAAAATGCAACATGGCTGTGAAATGTTAAAAAATGTAAAAAAAAAAAAAAAAAACAGATTTTGATGTGGAAGTGCAGCAGATATGTAAAAAGATAAAAGTGAAGAACTATTTGAAATGACTATACATGACTTGTAATTGTTTTAGTGCAGAACAGCAGTGAGCTGTGAAGTCTGAAATGTAAATGATGTTGCAGCTGTTCTTCCTTTAAGGAGAGGATAGTCAAAAGCACAAACACAGACAGACACACACACTCATCCAACCAGTAAACAGTTTTAAACCTAAATGCTTATGTTTTTATGATCATATGCACATGAGCAGTTTTATACCTCTGATGAAAAGTGAATTGAATTCTACCCAGTGAAACATATGCTGTGGACATTTTCTTAAACATGGCTTAAAATCTGATTGAAGATTATAAAATATTTCTTACAGAGTTTGGAATCCTACTGTATGACAGGAAAGACAAAAGTACAGCAGGTATCACAATTATATTTTAATAAAAAGTTGACTTGCTTTATCTGTGATAAACACACTCAATATAGTGAGAATTGGGTCACCATTCATTCCAGGAAAATAAAAGCTGCAGGCCCATTAAAGCATGCAACATCAAAACACCATGCAGTTTAACAGATGCACACTTCTCTGTTATGTATGTGTTTCAGTGCCAGACAGAAGGCAGATCTGGGTTGTATGAATCGGGATGAAGAATGTAAATATAATGGGCAGGTATACAGTGTATTATAAATGAGATTAGGGTTATGTTGTTAAAGTGCTGACTATGGCCTGTGTCTGTTTTCTGCTTCATGTTAGCTTCTATACTTCAGAAGGAAGAAGAAACAAGGACACACTAATGTGATAGGGGACTTAAATATAAATGGGAAACCAGAATTGGATGTCAGCGGTAACCACATTTATTTCAGTTATCATTTGTTAACAGAGTTAATTCTATTAAACCAGTAGCCTCTTTTCACAGAATTCCTGAGGTAGTATTCTTATTAACTAGGTGAATTTGGTAAGGACACTGGGGAAATTCCTCTACTCTTTTTGGTAGGGACCACTGGAAGGTGCATTCTGCTGAAAGGTAGAGGCAGATACTATAACCAAAGCAGAGATCATAATTATGCCTGTCACATGTGGTGGCTTGGATGACAATATTTTAAAGGAGAGGATTTTGAAGGAAATAGGGCCAGAAAAGGAGATGTCTTGTCATGATACAGTTAAAAAACTTACTTATTGGAAACTGTTTTTACACAGGACTTTAATGTACAGATTGAATTGTTGCAGAAGAAATGATCAGTAATAAGAGGAATAATGAGAAAAGGAACATTATGAAATAGACAGGAATGATGGTGGAGGAAAGAAGGGCTGCATATCAGTAGGAGAGACAAACATATGCATAAGCAGCTATCTCTAATTGCAAGCCATGATACAGCCGCCATTCATTCCAGGAAAACAAAAGCTGCAGGCCCATTAAAGCATGCAACATTAACACACCATACAGTTTAACAGATGCACAGTGCTATGTTATGTATGTGTTCCAGTGCCAGACAGAAGGCAGATGTGAGTTGTGTGAATCAGGATGAAAAATGTAAATATAATGGGCAGGTATACCATGTATTATGAATGAGATTAGGTTTAAAACTATTAAGATTAAAACATTTTCTTTTAGACTCATGGGCTCATAGATTTGTGGATCATTTTTTTCAAAAGGAAAAAAAAAAAGGACAATAGGCCATGGAATAGTTTTGAAATACCAATTGTAACTTCGCAGATAAAAAAATATTTTTTTGCAATTTAGTAATAAATTGGGCATAAGAAAAAAACAATATTGAAAGTTTTTTAAAGAACTTATAACAATTTGTGTTCAGACTTTATTAAAGTTATTGATTAAAGAGGACTATGGACTTGAGGCTGACAGTTAATGCATTTGTCAAACATCTATGTAATAAAGGAAGTTAGAGGCATCCTGCGGGATTAAATTGATCAGTCACAGCATGTAGTTATGGGAAAGAGTAGTGGAAGCTAGGTTAAGAAGGGAGGTGATGATTAGTGAACAGCAGTATGGTTTTATGCTAGGAAAAATCACTACAGATGCGATATTTGCTCTGAGAATGTTGATGGAGAAGTACAGAGAAGGTCAGAAGGAGTTGCAATGTGTCTTTGTGGACTTAGAAAAAGCATATGACAGGGTGCCTAGAGAGGAGTTGTGGCATTGTATGAGGAAGTTGGGACTGTCAGAGAAGTATGTAAGAGTGGTACAGGATATATATGAGGGTAGTGTAACAGCGGTGAGGTCTGCGGTGGGAGTGACAGATGCGTTTAAGGTGGAGGTGGGAGTACATCAAGGATCAGCTCTGAGCCCTTTCTTATTTGCAGTGGTGATGGGCAGGTTGACAGAAGAGATCAGACAGGAGTCCCCATGGACTATGATGTTTGCAGATGACATTGTGATCTGTAGTGACAGTAAGGAACAGGTGGAGGAGACCCTGGAGAGGTGGAGATATACTCTAGACAGAAGAGGAATGAAGTTCAGCAGGACTAAGACAGTGTGTGAATGAGAGGGAGGATAGAGGAATAGTGAGGATGCAAGGAGTAGAGGTGGTGAAGGTGGATGAGTTTAAATACTTGGGATCAACAGTTTAGAGTAATGGTGAGTGTGGAAGAAAGGTGAATAAGAGAGTACAGTCAGGATGGAGTGGGTGGAGAAGAGTGTCAGGAGTGATTTGTGACAGATGAGTACCAGCAAGAGTGAAAGTGAAGGTCTACAAGAGGGTAGTAAGACCAGCTATGCTATATGGGTTGCAGACAGTGGCAATGACAAAAAGGCAGGAGTCAGAACTGGACGTGACAGAGTTAAAGATGTTAAGATTTACACTTGGTGTGACGAGGGTGGACAGGATTAGGAATAAGTATATTAGAGGGTCAGCCCAGGTTGGAAGGTTTGGAGACAAAGCCAGAGAGGCAAGATTACATTGGTTTGGACATGTGCTGAGGAGGGATGCTGGGTATATTGAGAAAAAGATGCTAAGGATGAAGCTGCCAGGTAACAGGAAAAGAGGAAGGCCTAAGATAAGGTTTATGGATGTGGTGAGAGAGGACATGCAGGTGGTTGGTGTGACAGAGCAAGATGCAGAGGACAGGAAGAAATGGAAACAGATGATCCGCTGTGGCGACCCCTAACAGGAACAGCCAAAAGAAGAAAAAGAAGAGACATCCTGCAGTATGGGGGCAGCCAAAAACTTGTTTTTATTGTGGCAAATTAGACCCTTTAATAATTAAATGTTCATATATGTTCATAGGTTCATAGGTTCATACTAGGCTATCTGCCCTAGGGCATTTATAAGCCTAGCCAGTGTGTGTTTGGCTTTCACCACCCATTTTAAATTAATTTTGCTATGCCCTTTTTCGAGGTTAGTATACTGTGCCTCTGTCTAACAGTGACACAGAAGTGATACCCGGGGTAAACCTATGATCTCCCATCCACTCATCAAGATTCCTCTTGAAGAGAGTCAATGAGGGACTCTGCCTAACCTGGACTGGGATTTTATTCCAGAGTGAAGGGAGCCTCTGGGTTATGAATCTGTCCCTCCAGCATGTCCTATTTATTTCAGTGCTGAGGTTCAAGTCTCGAGCGTAGCTCGATGGGATTTGGATTTTCTGAGGTGCAGCATGTCCATTAATTCTGGGTTGGACATGGCTTTATACGTCAGGCACAGATCGCCTCTGAGCAAGTGGTATGCCACTGAGTAGAGCTGGAGTTTCTTTAACCGGGCAGCATATGGCATCTGTTTGAGCCCTTTGATCCTCTTCGTGAGGTACATTTGGGGTCTTTCCAGTTGCTGCAGGTGTCTGGTAAGGTACATCCCAAAAGGGGCATTGTACTCAATTATGGGCCTGATGAGGGATGAGTAAAGAGGCACGATGACCTGCCCTGATCTAGATGTGAATCCCTTCATGATTAGGTGGGCTATATAAAATGTTTTTCTAACCACTTTGGCCATGTGGTTGTCAAATGAGAGATTGCTATCAACTTGGGTCCCCAGGTCCCTAATTACTTCTTCTGTTCTTAATGGATTACCACCTATGTGGTAATTTGTGGGCACTTTGTTTTTGTCAAAGGGGATGACTATACACTTTTTGGCGTTTAGTTTGAGGCCATGGCTCTGGCACCAGTTGTCTGTTTCTATGAGGCCCTTTTGGAGGATGCTTGTGTCGGCTGGAGAGTCAATTATGGCGCCCAGTTTGCAGTCATCTGCGAACTTGGTCAGCCACAGTCCTTCTGTGTTGGCCTGTACCTCCGAGAAATATATACCGAACAAGAGAGGTCCCAGGACTGAGCCTTGTGGGTTGCCACTTGTAACTGGTTTGGAGTCTGACATGGCTCCAGCAATTCTAACCATGTGGGTTTTGTCCTTGAGCCAGTTTGCAACCCATCTAGTGACATAGGGGTTTATATTTAAGCTGGTGAGCTTATCTATAATGCCCGAGTGGGGTATTGTATCAAAGGCTTTTGCAAGGTCCAGGTAGGCTGTGTGGACCACCTTCCCCTCGTCAATGGCCTTGGTGACTGTTTCAAAGAAATCAACCAGGTTTAAGAGGCAGGATCTGCCCTTAACAAAGCCAAACTGGGTAGGATCCAGTGTCTGTAGGTCCCCAATATCTTTATTTATGAGGTCCATGATGATCCTTTCCATAGCTCTGCAGACCAAGCTAGTCAGGCTTATGGGGTGATAGTTTCCAGGATCCGTTGAGGCACCACCTTTGTGGAGAGGGACCACTGTTGCTGTACGCCACTCTTTGGGTACATATCCTGTTGTAAGGCTGAGATTGAACAGTAGTTTTATGTTTGGGTTTAGCTCTTCTTGGAGTTCATGTAGGATGTAGCCTGGGACACCGTATGGTCCCATTGATGCTGTGTTTTTTGCTTTGGAGAGGGCAGCTCTTACCTGAGCATCTGAGATGTCAGGGGGGCAGCACTCTGCTGGGATAGATATTTTCCCTTTTGGTGGGGGGGGGGTTTGCGCTGAACCTGTCAGCTAGGATGTTGGCAATGTCTGTGGGTTCAGTGTATTTTGTGTCATTTTGGACTAATTCTGAGCATATCTGGGAATTCCCACCCAGGTTCCTAACATAACTAAAGAAAGCCTTGTGATTATCCTTAGTGTCCTGTGCAATTTTTCTCTTGAAGCTGGCCTTAGACGATTTTATGAGTGCCCGTAGTTTTTTGCTAATACTGATCAGTGATGCCTTCCCTTTTTGGGATTTTTCTCTATCATGTAGTAGCTTCCTCCTTCTGTTGTATAGTTTGTTTATGGCTGGGGTCCACCAGACAGGACGTCTGCCTTTGGAGGATTGGGTCTTGGTTTTATTTGGGATTGCATGATCCATGCATTCCTGAAGGTGTTCATAGAATGCGTTTATAAAGGATTTTGCGGTCTGGGCCGTATTTTCCACATATGTGATTCAGTAAATGTGATAAAAAGCTGCACGTTTGAAGAATGTAATCTTGAATGTACAAAATGTGGTAAACAGGGGAATATGTGGTATCACAGTGATTCAATGCATGAAGTTGAAATAACTGAACTTACACAAACTAGTTTAATAATGATTCAGTTAAAGCACTGAATAAAAAATGAGATGAGTTAAGTTGAAACAGATATTACTGATAAAAGTTTTGTGAATAAATCTGAGAATGAAGCTGTTGGGGACAGTGTATTTGACTTATTTGACATGTGTTCTGCTGAAAGTTCTAACAAATCTGAAGTTTGATAAACTCAAGATAAGAAAGATAGAAGGTCTGAAGGGAAAGAAGTAAATTAAATGGGGGGATGGGGTATGACAGGAAATAGAATGCATTAAAGAGAAGGATGAGTCGAGTGCCAAAGATAAGACAAATACAATAAAAGGAGATGTATAGTATCTCAGCACTACTTTTAAATGTAAGCAGAATAATAAGCATTTTATGAAGGGTAAAAAGTATTGGAAATATGTTTTGATGTGATAGCGCCACTGACTATTAACATATGTTAAGAATGAAAAAAGAGAACAATCTGAAAAACCATGGTCTGATGACAAAGTATGGACAGTAGTGGATGATATTTGTTCAAGTATATCAATTTTGAATAGGACAGGACATTTTATAGTAGAGGATATTATAATAACTAAACCAAGTGGGTTGGTTTTGGATGTTACTATTAATATTACTGTGTATAGGTTCATAATTTATGCAAGAATTGAATTTAATAAGATAATTGATTTTTTTAACATGTTAAATAGTTTCTGATAGCTGATTTACCTATGATAATAAAAGGGGACTTTAATTCTAATGTAAGGAAGGATAAAGGAGGATGTCTCATGACATACAGCTATGTAAATAATTCTTAAAAACTGTAGATTTGAGAGTAGGAAAAGAGGGACTTTTCAAATGTCATAAAGGTAGTTTAGGAATGGAGACAGACTTGTCCTATATTTGAAGATTTTAACTGAGCCAGAAGGTTATAAAAGTATAGTAGTTTTTCTAACCTTTATGCTATACGAGATTGGTAACTGAGATTGGAAAAAGGTTTAAAAAGGATAATGTCAGAAAAAGTTGTTTGGAAAGGCTATATAAGATTTAGAGATGTGAGAATGTCAAGAAAAATTTAAAACTGAAATGATTGCATTTGGGAAATTTGAAAAAAAAGATGGAATAATGATGTTGTGAAAGTAGACTGAGTTTTCTTTTAGCATCATGGGTTATATGGCTAGGAAGATACCAAGATGTTTTATACAATTAGAGGATTTAGATGAGGTTTTGAGAAGATTAACGTTGTAGATCTGATGTTGCCCCTTTAATTATTCTTCACTGATGGTTTACGGATCTGACCCTCGGATCTGACTCAGCCAAATTTTCAAGACTTAGAAACTAGACTTGAGCTCCTCCCTCTACCCATAATGCCCTAGACCATCCCCAGCTACTCAGATCTTATTTACCACTTTCTAGCTAACATGCAGATCCCTAGTCTTGAGCAAGAGCTAGTTGTTTTTAAAATGTATTTAGAAAAAAACATTTTGTAAACTATTAACAATAACTATATAGTCTTTTTTCAATATTCTGCAAGCTTATTTTTTCCTCCCTCAAACTTTTGTGACTCTTCTCAGCATTATTTATTATTTGTTCGCTGGCATTAGGGTGATTGCCACCTATTTTGCTTCTCTTCTATCCCCTTTCTTTATATATGTATGTATGTATATATACATATATATATATATATATACATATATATATATATATATATATATATATATATCTATATATATATATATATATATATATATATCTATATATATATATATATATATACATGCACACACACCACACACGTGTGTGTGTATATATATATATATATATATATATATATATATAAATATATAAAACTTAGTGTTGTTAAGAAAGCTGCTCCTTGTTGTTATTTGTAGTTAAATACAGTGTTTTTGTGTGCTTGTTCCTGCTGATAGCTGTGTGTGTTTTTCTGCTTCATAATGTCCAAAAAACCTTCTAGTTTTAAAAGATGCACTCCTTGTGGCACTAGATCCCAAACTCCAATGCCCACAAGAAGTTTGTCTGTTGCATATGCCTCGAGCATTTATGGTTGGTCTGAAAAATCTGATCCGCTTTTAATCTTCAGGTCATTTTGGATCGATTAAACCGAGTTGATTCTAAAAGGTTTGCTACCTGCCTCTTCTTTCTCTTCCCTTGGGGCTCAAAACCCTCTAAGTCACTGGGCTTGAACGAGTCCAGAAGAGTTCTGAGATTAAGTCTTCCAAGTCTTCCTCAGAACCTCCTTGGAAGCAGGCTAAATGATCAGATCTGACTTCTTTTGATATGAGGTTGACTTATTTTCTCTCGGATCCGCAGTCTTCCATGGATCTGAAAGATATTACCCATCATTCTGATCCATGCACAACTTCAGATCTGATGAAGGTTAATGTTATATGATCTTCTCCTCTTCCTTCAGCTTTAGCATCAAATCCAAAGTCTTTGAATCCAACAGCTAGGATCTGGGCATCAGAACGTGTTTCAAGGCCAGTCTCTCCAAATCTACTAGCAAGGGTGTTTTCTACACCTTACAAGCATTACAAACCCACCTCATCAGCTTCATCCAGATCTTCTAGGAGCTTGACAGAGGCAGATATGGACAGGATGATGCAGAGATTCCTCAAAACACGGAACTAGAAGGGGGTCTTGCCAACATTGTCCCCTCTTGGATCCATGAGTGCTCCTGCTTAGTCTATTTAGTCTACTTGTCCAATTGGACCAGCAGTTTTAGAGACCCAGGATCCAAGATACCCAGGAGTGCTGGCATCAGATCTGTGGTTATCCTGACAATCCCTGTTCTGACTGTGTCAGATCAGAGCAGGTCTGTGATCTGAGAGGTTGTTGTTGGGTCTGAGGGATTGGGTTTGGCTCTGATGCTTTTGGATCTGTCCCTTCCCCTTGGTGTCTCAGCCCTTGACAGCTTGAGTCCAATTCCATCTGGAGACCAGCGATCCACGGATGGCCCAACCCTTTCTTCCTTGGTTGCCTCGGCTCCAAGGGAGATGGTGGGGGGTTTCCTGTTTCCATCAGCTTTCCAGATTGTTGAAAGGGCTTTCTCTTTGCATAGAAATCCATCCTCTTACATCTCAAATACTTCCCTCCATCCTTCATCGGATCCAAGTTTTGTACCCATTATTCCTGTCCTAGGTCAGCCTACCCCAGGAAGCCTCCAAGTTCTTCCACCAGGGGAGGTTCCGCTTTTTTCCTACACCTCTCATAAACATCCTACAGAGGAGGTTCCATGGAAGAAGACATGCAAAGGAAGGCACATAGACTCCCTGATGGAATCCCTCACTGAGGACACCAACTTTGATGAGGGAGAAGGATCCCCTAGATCACCACTGGATGATGTCTCCTTCAGAGACATCCTGGAAATCTTTATTGAGAAAGATGGCTGGTCTGCCCACCCTCCTTCTGAAGAGGCGGTTCTCTTGGAGGCTTTTGGGATGGGCCCATCTATGTCTTGGATGACCCCTCCCCCAGCTGATGAACTTATTAATCTAGTTTCCTGCCAGGCCTGAAAGGAACTGGACACTGTCAAGCCCATCCCCAAGAGACTGGATAGATTTCTAGTCCCACCAACAGACAGAACACATTCATGCAAAGGTGTTCCAGTTGATGCCATTGTGGTGGTGGCAGCCACGAAAAAGGAGCTGAACGAGCAGAGCTCCTCGGTCCATCCACCGAACAGGGAATCCAGAGTGAAGAACAGATTCATAAAGTGAATCTATGCCTCAGCCACGTTTGTGCTGAGGTTGTTAAACTATATGGCACACTTTACCCACTTGCAAAGAGATTTGATCAATGCGCTCTCAAATTCTCTTGCTGAGACCATGTTGGCAGAGGACCTCAAAAAAGTCTCTCCCCAACTGGCTACTCTATCATCCATTGTTAATTCCTCAATGAGGTTGATTTCCCATACAGGTGAAGATACCTCATGGGCAGCTGGTTCAGACAAAAACCATAAGGAGACATGTCTGGATGAGGCTATGTGACTTTGCAAAACCCTTTAAGTCTACCTTTGTTAATGACCCCTTCGATGGCTTCTCTGTGTTTGAGTGATCAGTAAAAGAAATACGTACCCACAGAGAGGAGGAAAAAAAGATCCTATCTGCTGTGGGAATCAAGTTTTTTACCACTCAGAGGATCTTTTCCAGAAACCAGTGAGGAGGGAAGAAAACTTGGTTTCAGAAGTCTCAAGGGCCTTTTTAGGATCCATGGGGGGATACATCCCCAAGAGGCAGAGGAGGAAGTTTCATTGGAAGATGTTGCCCCAGAGGCAGACGGGGTCTGCAGAATTGGGGCATTAGCACTACTTTTCTGAGAGGCCCTATCATTTCTCCTGAAGTGGTGCCTGATTGTCCATCTCTGGAGGTTGTTAGGGGTTGTGTTTCCCTGCACCTAGATGCCTGGACAAACCTTCCAAACAATGCTTGGGTACTAAGTATAATATCCAAAGGTTATTATATTCCCTTTTCCCTTCCACCTCTGAAAACCAGGAGGAAACTTCCTGATGTTCCACCCAGTTGGAGGGAGCACATAGCTCAAGAAGTTCAAAAGCTGCTACAAAAGAGTAATCGAAAAGGTCACAACTGAACAAGTAGGCTTCGGAACTTACTCCTTCTTCCTTTTGGTGCCAAGTAAAACAGGGCACCTAAGACCAATTCTGGATCTAAGCAATCTGAGTCATTATGTAAAGAAGTCAAAGTTCCAGATGGTTATGGTCCAGACCTTCTTGTAGGATGCTGGTGTCATGAGAATAATCTGTGATAGCTCCCAATTTACAGTCTTCTGCAAACTTGGTGAGCCAGAGGCCTTTAACATTAACCTTGACTTCTGAGAAAAAGATGCCAAACAGGACAGGGCCCAACATGGAGTCCTGGAGTACTCCACTGGTGACTAGCCTCTTGGTGGAGGTGGTCTCACCAATTCTGAATTTTTGAGTCCTATCTATGAGCCAGGTGGTAATCCATTGAGTTATGTATGGATTTATGCCTAGTTCTTGAGAGCTTATCAACAATATCTAAGTGGCTTATTTGCATTGAACTCCTTGGCCAGTTTAAGAGAAAACCATTTTCACTTTATCCACAGCCATGGTGACCATCTTGAAGAAGTCTACCTGGTATGTGGACAAGACCTTTCTTAACAAAGCCTGACTGTGATGAGTTTAGTGTTTGTAGGTTGCTAATATCCTTACTGGTTCTTGTTGATTCTTTCCATGATAATTAGACTACGACTTTGCATAATAAATTTGTCAGACTCATGGGTCTGTAGTTCCCAGGGTTAGTTGATGGTCTACTCTTATGAAGACCAGGCATGTAACCTGTTTTGAGGCTATAGTTGACTAGTGCCACAACTGGTCCTGCTAGATCACGTCTTAGGCTATTTAGGAGGCACCCAGTGATATTGTTGAGGACAATTGAAGCATTACTTTTGGCCTTAGTGAGCACCTGCAGGACTTGCTCCCTTTTGATAGTTGGGGTGGGGGCTATGCTAGAAGGGATTTCACAAAGGGTAGTGGGGGATGAAGGTAGAGATAAATTTATCAGCCAGTCAATTTGCTATGCCACCCTGGTCAGTGAAGGTTGTGCCATTTACCACCACTTCTGCACACTGCTGAGTGTTACTTTTAAGGTCCCTAACATAGCTGAAAAGGTCTTCCAATTGTCCTTAGGCTATGAGGCTATACTGTAATTAACCTTGTTGGACTTTATTATAGGTTCATAGATTCATAGGTAGGCACTAGGCTATCTGCCCAAAGGCATTTATAAGCCTAGCCAGAATGTGTTGGCTTTCACCACCCCCTTAGATTAGTTCCCTGTGCCTCTGTCCAACAGAGCCACTGACGTGATCCCCGGGGTAAACTTTCTATTTCCCATCCACTTGTCAAGGTTTCTTTTGAAGAGTGTTAGTGAGGAGCTTTGCCTAATATAGATTGGAATCTTGTTCCAAAGCATGGGAAGTCTCTGAGACAGGAATCTATCCCTCCACCGCGTCCTATTTATTGTTGTGGTGAGGTTTAGATCCCTAGAGCATGTGGCTCGAGGGGATAAGGTTTTCTTTAGGTGCAGCATGTCCATCAATTCTGGGTTGGACATGGCCTTGTATGTCAGGCAGAGAGCTCCTCTGAGTAGGTGGTTTGCAACCGAGTACAGCTGGAGTTTCTTCAGTCGAGCTGCACAGGGCATCTGTTTGAGGACAGTGATCCTTTTGTGATCCAATCCAGTGATCCAATTCAAATCATTGGATGATTTTGAATTGTTTAGGGTGTAAAATGGGTGATTCAAGTTCATTTACTTTTTATCTGATGAAGTCTAGATTTATGATGAAAAACGTGGTGATTCATTAAGCGTTTTATGTTTTCTTTTTATGTGAATGTGGTGCAATAAACGTCTGAGTGGTTATACCCCTGTGGACTGGTGGCTCTATATTTCAGTGCTTTTCTTGGTTTATAGTTTTATTTTTGCACTGAGAAGTCGCCACACTTTTCCAGTTCATATATAATCAATTTATACAGAAGGAAGGATGTGAATTTTAAACATGTGCTCACCCTGCCATTCAGTGAAGTATATTAGCTTTGAGGGTTTTGCATGAGAATGGAAATGCAGGCTATTGGAGAGAAATGGGATGTGCATATTTGTTGATGGAGAGTAATTAAACATGATTTATGAGTGACTTACAGTCTTGTAAATATTTAAGTGTGTCTAACATATAGGCCTTAACGCTTATTGAAGGTGTTGACAAAAAGGGGAGGGTTACTGAGGTCCAGCTGCAGGTACTCTGAGTTTTCTGGGGTTAATCCCTTCTACCTTTTAATAGTATATTACTGAAGTTAAGTTTAAGCTGTACTTAAAATGGGCTAGAATGTCTGCTAAGATGGAATGTATTGGACTAAGGATAAATCTCTTGTGTATTTCTCTCTCTCTATCTTACCTGTCAAGTTTTCCTCCCCTTTTCTTCTTTAATACATCTGGAATGTATAATAAAATGTTTGTTTAAAAAAAAGAAAAGATGTGTGTTAAGCTGTATATGCAGGATCATTTTGGTTAAAACAAAAAGTGTATCTTTGTCAAAGTAATGCATATCTGAAGCATAAGAAAATTTATGTTCTTTAAAATAAGCATGCAAAGTAGATAAACATGCTTAGCAAGCCTAAAGATAAGCAAACTGACCATAATGACCATATTAGTCTCCATAAATGTTTGCTGAAGAGGGCAAAACAAATTTTTAGTAATGAGGCTATCTTTCCAGCTCCTGAGGCTTGAGTTCCTGTGCAGTAGTCCTACAGTTTTCAAGATCAGAATATCAAGTGACATATGTTTTTTCAGGAAAAAACGAGGGTCTTCCAAACACTGTTAGAATGGTATAGAAACCTTGGTAATCTGATTTTAAACTGTATAGGATTGTTTATTTTAACAATGGCATTTTACTGAAATTACATTTCTACCAGATCATATTGTACCTAAGACAAATAGCTTGATTTAAATAATCCTATAAGCCATTTCACTAAAAGAAGATTCCATAAAGGCAGTAGTACTATGGGATGATTATATTATTTAAGTAAAGAATAATTATAAAATACTTATTTATAGTTTACTAAGGTACCCATTCCATGAAGTGAGTTTTAACTAGTGTGCCGCATAGTAAAGACTACTTACTAGGAAGTGCAAGTGGTTAAGCAATTAATTTGCAGCCGAGTGCACCTCCAGGCATTTCTTCAGTTACCTCCTACTGCTCCTCTAGGTGTCAAATATTGCTTGTTCATATTTGCATTAATAACTCCAAAACCATGCTACATATAAGGCATCAGACAATTTTATCTTGAAGCATACATGATGGCAAACACAGTTGACTTCTGTCTAATGCAGCTAAAGAGATATTGAATATTATTTGTATACTATTAATTTGCATTGTAATAATTTACATGTTTCTTTAAATATCTCAACATTCAGGTAATACAGAACTGCATAGCCTAATATGAACATGCACAGCTATATGAAGAACATCCTGCTGGCAGTATGTGTCTTGTTTGAATGGTTACTGAGATATCATAAGGTATTACAAAACATTACAAAATTAATATTCAGCACCTTTATTTTGGCTTATAAAATCCAGTTTAAAGCATCAAACTGAATGAATGCTGCTAATGTAAAGATTAATTTATCCTGAATAGTTTTCCATTTACAGTTTTCTTGTACACTAACACTCACGGTTCCAGAGATATGAATATTTGTTTGAACTGTAAAGTGATAACTTCATTTTTTAAAGGCTCAAGCCACAAATACTGGGAGTGAAAGGTACACAAAAGAGCTATACTGGAGAGCATGAGTTAAGCAGAATGGAAGAGAAAGGAAGTGTGGGCAAGAGACAACTTGTACAGATTATGATATTTAAATATTAAACTATCTCCATGGATAGAACTGCCTGTAGAAAAAAATATGCAGTATTTTATTTTGTTTAGTGGAAAGCCATAGTACTATTATACACCACTACCAGTCATGTGGTTTTGCAAATCTTCCTTTGTTAGGAAAACAATTTAAGTACAAAAATGGGACACAGTAAAGTTATCTGTAGCCAATACATCATCAGTCATTAGTCATAAATTTCTATTCATATTTTAAAAAAAAGTTTAGTTTGAGGTGTTTGCCTAGAAAGTATCAAAAGGTATTTTGGAGCAAGATTTTTTAAGTTTGCTGTAACTATGAATCATATACCATTTAAACCTCTGCAAAAGTATATTTTGTTACCTGGCAAAGTATCAGCTGTATTAATTGGCTCTGGTCCTCATCAATAAAAGCATCTTGATTTATAAAATATTTAAATGTAATGATATGATGTAAAGCACTGTAATATCCAAATTAAAATACATGGGAAACAAGTTTCCATTGAATTATCCATGTCGCATGTTTTTGCCCCAAAGCATCAGTTGACATTTCATAGTGACTGAGCCAGCATATGACTGAAAAATGTGTAATTACAAGAATCACGTGCTGTTGATTTTCCTATTACATACCCATCACAAGCCCAAAAAAAATTTATAGGTCACATTTGATTTAAATTGAGAAATCTTTTTGTTTTCCTGGCCTGTGATTAAAAATATGGCATTTCAGTAACTAAATAATAACTTTACATAATTCAGCATTGTTAGTGTTATTTGTTATCATGTTTTACACAGAATATGGCATTATACAAAATTAATATGTTATTTTATCATATCATAGTTCATATTCATATTTCATAGTCACTCTACTCTTGTAGGTATGTTACTTACCATAGAGACAACAGAAAACTGAGATTCACACATACACACACTTCTAAATATAATTTCAGAATGCTGATGTATGAATTTTATATACATATACCCTTTTGGTATGTACCTCACAAGACATCTACAACAACTGGAAAGGCCGCAGTACTACTTCTTTAATGCGTATTCAAAATGGGACATGTTCACTTGGGGAAAAAAAAGAAGAAAAGAAAACACTGAAGGAAAAAAATCTCTGATCACAGCTATCCTTATCTGTAAATGATAATTATGGAGTATAGCTATTCACACAAGTGCTGAAAAGTATTTTTGAACATGATTCGACAGTCTCAAGAAGGCAAAAAAGGCAATGATGGGTAACTGCGAAGGTGGGGATGATATTTTTGTGACTTTAAATTCAGATTTCATGGTGCAGAGTTACATGTGACATTTAACTTATAAAGTATTTGCCTATTATGTTTTATGTTCCATTTTGCTGAATAATTTTTCTATGGCATATTAGTTTTCAATTTTATGTAGTAAAGTGAAAACATCAGTGGATACATTTACAGTGATTTGTTCATATTCATAAGTACATTGCAGCATTTAATGATTTAAGTGCTGTGATGTACTTGTATTCCTTCCACTCCTTATTTGAGATATTTTAATAAAAAAAAGCTTTGTAACCTTTTATATTAAGCTGCGACCAAAATAAATTTAGTGTATCCCTCAGTTATACCAACTGAGGTTAAACTGAGATGCACCCATAGACTTTAATCCTTCAGCTATTGGAATGTTTTCATGGTGTACACAAGTACAATGTTTTTTGTGTGATTTTGTACTCCCAACTACTCTTCACATTCAGAAGTAATTGCACTTGACTGAGGTGATCACAAATGAGTTGAATATTATCAGTGAGCTTTAAAATTACATGCCTTTGTGACTTGCAATCAAACTAAAATCAGCTTTGATACATCTGTTGCTTCTATACTATATAACAATTTCTGTACACTACATGAAAGTTGAGACAATGTTGTGTCAGTCAGCATTACAGCATTTAGCAAACCAAATGTGTGGGAACAGTTGCCATGAAAAATGGCAGAATGCAACTACCCCAAACCACCAGATAGACCTCAACAAGTCCACAACTTTTCCACTTTTAGAAGAAGGAATCTGGCTAGCAAGTACTTTAAAAAAAGAACATGGTAACCCAGCCCACAAACCATGTAGTAGTCATTCCAATCATAACATCCCAAACCACTGCATTTGAACTCATCCATACAAGAACTGCACCATTACACCCAAAGGCATCCTAAGGACAGACCTGGATACAGAATACTGCATTATGACCTGCAGACTTCCCCATTGTTACCATGTTTATCATGCTCCATATCTAACTCAATAAAAGTATCTTCTGTGCACACTAGCATCCAACCTCTAAATATTAAAAGTGAAAAACTGTCTAAACATTTAAAACTGGAAAAAAGGTTGCATAGTACAGCCTTGCGCCCTTACACTAAAACATCTTGTTATGATGGTGAGTCAGACTGGGAGATGATACAGGGAACACACAGACATGCAAGACCACTGTGGTAACAAACTCCAGAATCGGTACATCAGGAGTTTCATTAAAGCAGACAAATACACTAAGCACTTTCACCCTAAACAATCCGGGCTTCTTCAGAGTTTGAAAATATATGTTTTCCAGTCAGTTAAATACATGCAATTCAAATAACACCAGCCATTCGCATTGATTTGGGAGATGATACAGGGAGCAAAGACAGCCACTAGCTCTCACTTCTCATGGATGGCTCCTTTCATTAAAACATCAAGTCACTTTCTTGTCAAGGCTCTGACTGTTTTACCTATTTCCCTTTCAAGTGAGAGTTCATTTTCTTGTTCCCAAAAATAACCTCCTTTTTAGTGCAGCATAGGTGGCTTTCATTACCTCTACCCTATTAATATCAGGCAATAGTTTAGCCAAATGCACTTTTTAAGTTCATAGGTTCATAGGTTCATAGGTTCGTACTAGGTTATCTGCCCTAGGGCATTTATAAGCCTAGCCAGAGTGTGTGTGGCTTTCACCACCCCTTAGGATGAGAATACTACGCCCTTTTAGGGTTTAGTTTACTGTGCCTCTGTCTAGTAGTGACACAGAGATGACCCCCGGGGTAAACCTACGATCTCCCATCCACTCGTCAAGATTTCTCTTGAATAGAGTTAGTGAGGGGCTCTGCCTAACATGGATTGGGATTCTGTTCCAGAGTGTAGGGAGCCTCTGGGTTATGAATCTGTCCCTCCAGCACGTCCTATTTATTTCTGTGTTGAGGTTTAAGTCTCTTGCTCTCGTGGCTCTGATGGATTTGGATTTTCTGAGGTGGAGCATGTCCATTAATTCCGGATTGGACATGGCCTTGTACGTCAGGCACAGATCACCTCTGAGTAGGCGGTATGTGACTGAATAGAGCTGGAGTTTTTTCAGTCGGGCAGCATATGACATATCTTTAAGACCCTTTATCCTCTTGGTGAGGAACTTTTGGGGTCTTTCCAACTGCTGCAGGTGTCGGGTAAGATACATCCCAAATGGGGCATTGTACTCAATCATTGGCCTGATAAGAGAAGAGTACAGGGGCACAATGACCTCTCTTGATCTAGATGTGAAACCCTTCATGATAAGGTGGGAAATATAGAAGGTCTTCCTAACCACTTTGGCAATGTGAGTGTCAAATGAGAGGTTACTGTCAACCTGGGTCCCTAGGTCCCTGATTACCTCTTCCGTACTTAATGGATTACCACCTATGTGGTAATTTGTGGGTACCTTGTTTTTCCCAACTATACATTTTTTGGCGTTCAGATTAAGGCCATGGCTCTGGCACCAATTATCCGTTTCTATGAGGCCTCTCTGAAGGATGTTTGTGTCCACTGGAGTATCAATTATGGCGCCCAGTTTGCAGTCATCTGCGAACTTTGTCAGCCACAATCCTCCTATGTTTGCCTGTACCTCGGAAAAATAAATGCCGAACAAGAGGGGTCCCAGGACTGAGCCCTGTGGGACACCGCTTGTGACTGGCTTAGAGTCTGACATAGCTCCAGCAACTCTGACCCTGTGGGTTCTGTCCTTGAGCCAGTTTGCAACCCATCTTGTGACATATGGGTTTACATTTAAGCTGGTGAGTTTGTCTATGATGCCCGAGTAGGGTATTGTGTCAAAGGCTTTTGCAAGGTCAAGGTAGGCTGTGTGAACTGCCTTACCCTCATCAATGGCCTTAGTGACTGTTTCAAAAAAGTTGACCAAGTTCAAAAGGCAGGATCTGCCCTTGACAAAGCCAAATTGGGTAGGATCCAATGTCTGTAGGTCCCCAATGTCTTTGTTTATGAGTTCCATAATGATCCTCTCCATAGCTTTGCAGATCAGGCTCGTCAAGCTTATGGGGCGGTAATTTCCAGGGTCTGTAGAAGCACCGCCTTTGTGAAGTGGGACCACTGTTGCCGTACGCCACCCTGTAGTAAGGCTAATATTAAACAGCAGCCTTATGTGTGGGTTTAGTTCCTCTTGGAGTTCATGTAGCACACAGCCCGGGACACTGTCCGGTCCCATTGATGCTGTGTTTTTAGCTTTAGAGAGTGCGTCTCTCACCTGGGCATCTGAGATGTTAAGGAGGCTACACTCTGCTGGGATAGTTATTTCTCCTTTTGGGGGGGAGGGGGAGAAGAAATTTGCACTGAACCTGTCTGCCAGAATGTTGGCAATGTCAGTGGGTTCAGTGTATTTTGTGTCATTTTGGACTAACTCTGAGCATATCTGGGAGTTTCCACCCAGGTTTCTAACATAGCTAAAGAAGGCCTTGTGATTGTCTTTTGTGTCTTTTGCGAGTTTTCTCTCAAAGTTGGCCTTGGATGATTTTATGAGTGATCGTAGTTTTTTGCTAGTACTGATCAGAGATGCCTTCCCTTTTAGGGATTTTGCTCTGTCATGTAGTAGCTTCCTCCTCCTGTTGTAAAGTTTGTTTATGGCTGGGGTCCACCAGACCGGCCTGCCTTTGGGGGAATGGGTCTTGGTTTTATTTGGGATTGCATGATCCATGCATTCTTGAAGGTGCCCGTAGAAGGCATTTGCAAAGGATTCAGCAGTGTGGGTTGTGGTTTCCACTGGCCCAGGGGCCTTGGAGGATACCACTTCAGTCTTAAGAAGTGTGAAGTTGGCTTTTGAGAAGTTCTTCACTGTGGTCTTTTGTGCAGGGGTGGGGCGGATGTGGATTTCCAGTGAGATTAATTTATGGTCTGATCTTACCAAAGAGGGATATACTTCCGGTGTGGAGCATTTTGTCCCCATGTTTGTGATGATCAGGTCTAGTATATTGTCTCCTCTTGTGGGAATGGTGACTAGTTGTTCCATTGCTTTTGAGTTTATGAATTCTAGGAACCTTTGGGCTAGGGTGTTGGGGCTTGAGTAATGTTCCCAGTCTATGTTTGGGTAGTTGAAGTCTCCCAATATGATGGTATTTGGAGAGACATTCATACTCTCCAGTGTCTTCAGGAAGGCTGTGTGGAGTTCCTGAGTTTGAGAGGGTGGTCTGTAGCATGCTACAAACTGTAAGGCAGTTTTGCCTATGGTTAGTTGCACCTGGATGGTCTCCGATGCTTTGTGCATTGCCACTAACCTGGAGGTGTGGGTATCTTTGATGAATATGGATACTCCCCCTCCTTTTGTGGTTCGGTCCAAGTTTTGGGGCCGGAAAGCATGATATGAGGTAAAACCTGATAGTGCTGGGGTGCTCTCAGGAGCCTTGAACCAGGTTTCAGTCACTGCACAGACATCGATGCTCTCCATACTGAGGAGGGCTTCGAGGGCGTGCATCTTGAGGTTTAGACTTCTGGCATTGAGCAGCATTACCCTTAGTTTTTTTCCACTTGTGTTTTCTAGGGAGGTAGGTTTGTCATTTGAGACTTGCCTAAAAAAGGCACTATGGGGGTGGCAAGAGCCTTGGCCAATATCCGGAAGCCCAGGGGTGACATGTGCAAGTGATTTGACTTTTTCTCTTACTGCTGTAAGATAGGGAAATCAATGCTTGACGTCAGGCCTATACAGCTGTAGTCTAACAACTGCAAATCATTTCTTCAATGGCAGCATACCTGTTAACCTCTTAGTGCAAGAAATCTGAACAAAGGCAAAAATAATGGGGAGGGGGAGGCAAAGGCCCAAAAATAGGGACATATTTTAAATACTACTCTTATAAATTTGGAAAGTTTCTAAAATAATAGATTTTGCATTAGCATGCATTTTATGAAGGATACAAAGTCTGAAAACTGAAATGTATATCATAATTAAGTGACTTCAATTGTCAGTGATATGCCAGAAAAACATTTATTTTATGAGGAACAGCCCAAAGATATGAAACCAAAATCTGGGCATTCTGCAGAAATCTTTACAGTTGAGAGGTGTGGCACAACAACTAAGGCAAGTCTGGTAGAATGTAAATCTTGACCTTCTTGGAGCTGGCATCTCCATGCCAACTGACAAGACTAGTTGTTACTGTCAGCACATCATCCTTTAGTCTGTCCCTACTTGGAATTACACAATTTTGTTTAATAAATCCTGCATTGTTGTACTCACCAGTTAGCCATGCCAGGATTACAACAATCACAGTCTTGGAAGGAGTTTGGTAGCTCAAATATGGCTTCCAGTTGGTAGCAGAGGTACCCTAGGGATTCAAAACTGGCAAATCTCTGGTTAGCTGCCCATGTACACACAGCCAGTTTGAGGCCAATGATACATTGGAACCAGGATATATATAAAACTCAGATTTATTTTCATAAGTATAAGATTAAAATAAAATAATAGTTCACTTTGCTTTGTAGTTTCTGTGATACTGCCAGCCCAGCTATCTGGAATTTTGTAAATAATCATGCCATTTGTGAATATTAATATGATTCATATGCTTGTCTTACAAATGTAAGAGAACTATATGTTATGTGCATATTAAACTACTTGTGCAGAAGTGTGTATAAGGTTCTGAGCTAAAATGTAACCACAGTGTACCCACTTGGAAAAGAGCAGAAATGTATATAAACTATATACCTCTGCAAATGCATGTTTTAATAGTAGAAGCTGGAACATGCAGAGTTAACTTGCAAAACTTCAAGAAAATAATTTGAAATTGTTTTATGATTGTGTTATCTCAGTTTCAGTGCAGCAAGCAGACACAATCTCTAGAGCTAGAGGTTTTCCTATTGTCTGGAAACAGAAATAATTACTAGATGGAGGCAAACATCTGAGAGAAATATATATTTCACAGAGAAATGTTAAATTTTGTTAAGTGTCTGTTAGCATGGGAACTGAAGGTAGGTGACAAAGTGTGATGTCATCCCGGCTAACCCAGCTAATATGTGATAGTAATTTAAGAACTATCTCAGAGACAGTGTGCATTTTGTATCTTGTCCTGGACCTAGAAACATTCATCATTTGCATTTGCCTTGCTCTGTAAGTAAGTTATTTAAGGCATAGTATCTTTTAGATATAGGTAGGAATATAGTAAATATTAGTTTAGATGTTTTCTGTATTTATTTGAGACTGTCCTGCAATGTGGTTTTAAAACATTTCCTGTGATTCTGAACTCTGTAGTTACTGTGTTGTTTGAGTATTGTCTTGTTCTTTTATTATTTGTTATTGAATATATTTAAATCTTTTAATTGTGGCTGGTTTGTTTAGAGAGATTTAAGCTGTTAGTGTACTTGCATATGTATTTGGTGACACTGTACAGGCCACTCCTAAATAGCCTTGAAAGTCTTGGTCACACTTACCATTTGGATAATAGTAACATTACATGGTAGGATTGGTCACCCTTTGTAAGAGCTTTAGATTTGCTGATAAGTAGTGGTTGGAGACAGTGATAAGTACCTTATAGTCTGGACAGAAGAAAGCATAGCTAGTAAACCTGTGCCAGCCTTACCCAGAAGTGTCTGTGTGTTTGTATACAAGTCAAATCTCAAAGTGTGCATGTGTATGTGTATCTGTGTGTGAGTGTGTGTGCGTGTGTGTGTGTGTGTGTGTGTGTGTGTGTGTGTGTGTGTGTGTGTGTGTGTGTGTCAGCTACTTGGGCAGGGACACAAAGCACTGGTTGGACAGAGTCTGTGCTGGAGATTTTGGCTTGACCACTCGGCTGAGATCTTAACCCTATAGATGTGCCAGTGGAGAGTCTTATTGGAGATCTGGAGAAAGAGGCAGAAACCAGCCCCAGACTGACTGTGATCCTTGTGTGCTCTTATGGGAAATTGTACTTTACTGTGTGTGTACTTGTCATCCTCCCAATGTGTATGTCCTTCACTGTTGCCAGTGGTGAGGATTGAGGCTCCTTGATTACTGGGCCAGTGCAGTGGCATCACATGTTAATTGGTGGCAGTGGTGGGATATCCACATCCCATATTAATTTATTACCAGTGGTGAGTTAGCCATATCACATATTAATTGGCTTGTAGTGGTGTGGATGTTGAATTCTTGTATGCTGTATAAGTGGTCACTGAAGGTGTTTGCACTCTCAGTCAGCCACACAGTGAGCATTCAGAATTCATATCACAATTGTTTTATTTTTTTTTGTTAGCTTAGTTAGTCAGGGAAAGCAGGCAAGCATGTCAGCAGAGGAGTATGACAAGCTGACAAGGAGTCATTTGGATGAGATGTGCCAGGCTAAAGGACTGGTGCATGCCAACTTGACTAAAGCAAACATGATTGGAGCTTTAGTCACAGCTGCATCACAGAATAGCAGCCAGGAGGACAATCAGACTGGCCATGGAGATGTACAACTCTCATAAAATGGAAAGCTCAACCTTTCCACAGAGGACTTAAAAATCCATCTGGAGTTAAAGAGACTTGAGTTGGAGGCCAAGCGTTTGGAAATAGAAGCAGCAGAGAGACTGAGACATATGGAGGCTGAGAAAAATGAGAAACTGTGACATCTGCAGGCTGAGGAGAATGAGAGGCAAAGGCAATATGAAAAGGAGATGCTGACTGTTCGCCAGAGTCATGGAGGTAATGGGGAAGGGAGTAACCGAACCCTAGAAGCAACAAAAGTCAGTAAATTTATTCCACAATTTACAGAGGAGGATCATTTTGATAGTTTCATTCATATGTTTGCGAGGGTGTGTAGGCAGTATAATGTTGACCAAGGGCTCTGGATACAGTTCCTGAGCCCCCCTTACTCCATGGTAAATCTGTAACTATAATGTCTAAAATGTCTGATACTGATTGTTTAAATTATAATGTTGCAAAGAACTGTTTGCTAGAATACTTTAAGTTAACACCTGAAGCTTATAGGAAAAAGTTTTGTGAGCATAGACACAAGGCAGATGAAAGTGTGTGTGAATATGTTGCTGAACTAAGCACTTATTTTCATAGGTGGGTGAGTGGATGACAGGTCACCACTTTTGAAGGGCTGGCAGACCTTTTCTTGAGGGAACAGGCCCTTAGCACTTTGCCTGAGGACATAAGAATCTGGTTAGCTGATAGACAATGCACTTCTGCAGATGAGTTGGGGTTGAAGGGAGACCTGTACCTAGCAAGCAGGGCAACACTGTGCAGGAAAGGGACACTCAGTGCTGCTCATGGATCTAAGGGAACCCATGGTGGGCAGCCAAGACTGTGTATTGTGTAATGTGTACATCCCTCACTCTTGCCAGTGGTGAGGATTGAGGCACCTTGATTACTGGGACAGTGCAGGGCCGTCACAATCTCAAACAAAAATCCAGGCCATGTCTTCCATAATATAGTGAAAGGACAAACTTTATGCCTGTCCAGACTTTGTACTGATGATGAGGTCTTTGAGCATGAGTTGAGCACCTTCACTGATAGACTCTTGACTAGAGGTTACAATCGAGAAATGGTTAATGATACCATGAAAGACTCAATTCTGTTAAGGGAAACCATAGCAGCACCATGGTTATCCCATAAGGGGAAGACCAACAGAGTCAATAATATGGCACATCAGTTACAATGCCACAGGAATAGACGTGTTTACAATGATAAATGTCATGTTGCCCTGCACCTTACCTACAGTAGTGATATTAGATGGGTACATCATAAGAGATAATTGGAAGATTTTAAATACAGATGACTCCCTGAAGTGCTTGGTAGGTGGACAGCCTGATTTTGTCTACAAGAGAAATAAGAACTTAAAACAGATTCTTTGTGACAGGACTTGTAGTTCTATGACTATGCCTAGTAGAGTAGGCACATATCCATGTCAAAGCTGCAAACCTTGTAGGTTCATTAACAGAACACATACTTTTAAAAACCCTATCACACTTAAAGAGTATTCACCCAGAGTTTTTGCTACATGCCTGTCATAAAACATTATCCATCTGGCCTCCTGCACTTGCTGTGCAGCATTTTATGTAGGCAAGACGAATTGCAGGTTCAAGGATAGAATTTTATGATCTTTCAGCAATAAGGTTATCTAATAAGCACAATGCCCTAGCCATGCATATATAAGGTCACAAAGACCACAGTTTTTTGTTTCAAGCCTTGCAACTTATAAAAGAGGGCAATAGAAAGGGGGACACTGTAAATAACACTGAGTATAATGAAACAAGATGGATTATTGAACTAGGAGCTAACAGATATCATGGTCATGGTGCCTTTAAAGCCTATATTTAGAAGGCGTAGACCCTATGTAAAATAATTGTGTTGAGTGTTTAATTGTTTCCATTTGGTGATTGGCCAGTATGTATTTTAAATAATGTGACTGCTAGATGTTTTTATGTCTGAGGAAGGGTTTCTACCCGAAAGCGCTAACTTCATCTTTGTTTTAAATAAAGGACTTTGATTTCAGCCTGGTGGTCTGTGGACTTATCTTCTTTATTTCAAACAAAAATAAGCAGTACTTTATGCAGCTTTCACACAGTGTTCTCAGTTTATAGAACCCCTCCTGGATTTAGGCTGTTTTTAAAACAATAGTCCAGCACTGTAGGCCTTTCCCCAGGCTCCACTCCAACTCTGTAAGAAAGTATGTCTACAAAGGGTACATTCAACAGGTGTGCTCTATGGATTAGTCCACTGCACACTTCAAAGGTCCTCCTTCAGAACAGTCCTTCAAGTGAGGAAATAACTTCCTTGGTTTGCTGTTTTTTTTTTTTTTTTTTTGGCTGTTAACTCTTCTGGCCATCAATCTGTCTCCTGGCATGGCTAATTGGCTTGTTCATTCCTCAGGTTTGAGGGATCAACGTTGTGGTTTATACTGCTCTCATCACAAGAGGCAAGGGCTGAGCTACTGCCTTAATACTCTCCCTTTTATGTTCTGATGACATCTCTGTCAGGTTGGGTGGGTATTGAGAAAATTAAAAAAAACAGTGCTTTAGTTGATGGAAGCAATGTTCTACCCCCAACAGGGTAAGTTACGAAGGCTCTGTCTCCAACCTGGTATCATCTTTATGAATTGCAGCTCCTCCAGACCTCTATCAAAGAGATACCTGGCATGGTCCACCACACAGGCATAACACATACCTGTCATTACTGTCAGATATCAGGGACACTAATGAAACTTGGGTCATGTTTGTTATAATCAGGGCGGTTTCATCTATGCCACTGGACTGGTGATTTGGTGCTTTACAGAAGATCTCTCTCTCTCTCTCTCTCTCTCTATATATATATATATATATATATATATATATATATATATATATAATTGAAGATAACCCAAGAACAAAAAGCCAAGATGATTAAACGACCCAAATACGTAGCAGAAACAGCGTATCTGAGAGAGCTCTCAAAAATACACAACAAAAACAGCGTTGCAATGATATCTCTCAGAAAAGAGCTCAACAGTCACCAGTTTATAGAACGTTTTCATAAAGTGACCATCGGAGTTTGCAGATGAGTAAATTTCTCAGATTTCAACACATTTTTTCATAAATCACCATATATCACCACAGCAGATAAAAACAGTAGTTTATTCAGTCACAAAACGTTAGCGCTTTCACGGACATTCAGCTTCCGCTTCATCAGACGTAATCTCAACATTCAAACAAACCCTTTATATACGTCACATCCAGTGTATATCATATTAAAATACTTAATAAAATTCCTTATAAACATGAAAAATCAATCATTATTAAAATGCTTATGGTATGCTAAACTATATATTAATCAAGCCTTATAAGTAATTAAACATCAAAAACACATTTAAAGTCACACACTTTTAAAACTCAATCCCTATGGGATATATTACTTTTATGATCATTAGAATATGTACGTGTGTGTTACTTAAGTGGTCTAGCTTTAAGTACAGGCTTAAGAGGCACACATTCATTTAAACCTCTGCCCCTATGTGCTGCCAAACGAAGTATCCACTTTAATTCCGCCTGTTCAGTCAAGTTGGTGATATCACCCCTCCTAACACCAGTTTCCTGGACATGCAATACTTGAAAGGCAAATACATGTTCTTTACCCATAGAGAGTGTGTGCTTTGCTAAAGCACTGTAATGTTGTTCTCTAGCAAGACAGTACAAATGATCTCGTATACGCTCCCTGAGCGTTCTATTTGTCTTGCCCACATAAAAATTAAAACAAATCTGACAATTAGCCACATAGACAACATTTTTAGTACCACAATTAGAACTGCAGCGATTTTCCCACAGTTTACCCATATTGGGGTGTCTAAAATATCTAGACTCATCAATAGTCTGGCACTGTGGACAAGAGCCACACTTCCTTGTGCCAAAATCTAAACTTGTCAAAGCTGTCCTATTAAAGGAACTTAAATTCGGAAAACAAAGCTGCTGTTTAAGGTTCTTCATATTCCTATAGGTATATGTTGGACAATTTCCCACAATAGCTTTAGTTCTGTCATCAACTAAAAGCATGTTCCAATTGTTCAATATAACCTGTTGAACTACTGAAATATTCTTACTGTAGGGTAATGTGACTGACAATTTCAACTCAGAATTCGTCCTATTAGTAACACTTTCACCCCTTTCAGAGTAGTAGGGTCTAACCCCCCTGGTAGATCTAAGTTTATTAGTTGTAGAATATATAGCATCAAATTCTCTTACATGATAGCCTCTGCTCAAAAAACTATCTTTTAAAGTACTCAATTCTTTCTTAAAAGAGCCATCTTCAGAACAAAGCCTCGACATCCTCAAAGCTTGCCCTTTAACAATGTTACTAAAAACTTTAGTATCATGCATACTATCCCTGTAAAGAAAGGCGGGTCTATAACATGATTTTCTAAAGACCCTAGTTAGGTACTTATTTTGATGTCGATAGATGGTCACATCTAAATAATTTATCTCCAATTCTGAAGACTCCATGGTGAACCTCAAAAAGCCTTCTAAGTTGTTAACATACCGTAAGAAACTTGTCAGAAGGGCACCAGTCCCCCGCCATAGGAGAAAGAGATCATCAACAAAATGTCTATAAAAGACGATGTTGGGGTGCTCAAATATGATCTCTTTCTCCCATGCCACCATTACCAAATTGGCATAGGTGTTGGCGCAACTGGTGCCCATAGCTATGCCTCGTGTTTGCCTGTAGCAATTATCCCAAAATATTATTGTCTAATACGGACTCCAATAGAAGGCAGATGAAGTCTGCTTCAGTTACAGTCATAAAATCAATTAGTAATTTCCTAACCATCTCTCCACCCTCTCTATTGGGTATGCAGGTAAAAAGGGAGACAACATCCATTGTAACCAATAGGATGTTGTCAGTATTTTCTAAATGTGCCGTAAAATCATACAGCTCTCTTAGAAATTGTCCAGTATCTTTTAAAACATAGTCAAAATGAGCCAAGACAGTTTTGAGTTTATGGTCCAGAAAAATGGAAATAGGCTCAGTGAGCCAACCTGAACCTGCTACTATCGGTCTAAAAGGTGGTAACTGTGAGTTCTTATGTATTTTGGGTAATCCATTAATTCTAGGCATTAGTGGATGCTCTACATAAAAATAATTAAATAAGTCAGTGGTCAACAGACCCAGTGACTTACACTCATACAACATACTATAAACACTGGTTAACACCCTATCTACATTTTCAAGAGGCATGGGCTCATATGCCTCAGTGTTTAACATGTCCAACATTGATTGCAGATAGAACATTCTATCCATGACGACAACAAGTCCACCCTTATCGGCTGGACGTACAATTATGTCATCATTCTTCTTAAGTTCATTAAGAGCCTTGATTTCACTATTACTCAAATTGTCCATAACATCAAGTGAACTATGAAAGCTATCATACAAATCATTCTCAACAGCTCTAAGAAAAACCTCCAAATTCGGCGGCAGGTGTGGATTTAACAGACTCTTACTTTTAAAATTATTAGTATTAGAATTTAAAGATTCTTTAAACATAAGCTTTAAAGTAACATTCCGTGTAAATAGTCTAACCGCCAATATTGCATCACTGATGTCCATATTCATAGAGGGTACAAAGCTCATGCCTTTATTAAGAACACTAAGTTCATCATGCGTCAATGGATGATGTGAAATGTTCCATACTAGGAACCTTGAGTCCAGGCTCTCTTCAAAGGATAGCCCTGATTCTCTGTCAATGGTTCTTTGCGTTTGGCCCCCCTCACAAAATCTTGTTCTATCGACCTCTTCCTTCCTGGTCTGATAGGTAGAGGAATAGCAGGAAAATCCTGAACTTCCATTCTACCATTTTGTATTTTGTCAAGTTGTATCTTCCGTCTAACAACCGTACTGGTACGAGTTAGACCTTCAGCCTCATTAAATTGTTGGTTTAAAGAAACCTCAGTCGGTGTAAAATATACTGAGGTCACTAAGTTAGGTGAAGTTACACCATCTAGCATTTTATCACATTGTTTAGGCTCCTCTGTTGCTCCTAGCTCATACGATTCTGTCTCTTCAGACCTAGAATGTCGTTGTTTATCAGGAGCCTGGGCCCTACTTTCATTAGTTAAATCAGCCATATGCTTCTTCGAACCTCATTCACTAACAACACTAGGTTTTCTTTTATTAGAAGGTATGTGGTCAATACTGTTAGAAATTTTCGGCCACATAAACACATGATTTTTGGCAAAGTCATCCTTATCCCTCATCAGTTTTTTCTTTTTCTGTGATAACAAATTGCTTTCATAATGCATGACCCTGTCTATAAGCTCATGCATGAAAATTTCGGCTAAGTCAGTACCACATAACTCTGCCAGTTTTTGCTGTTGTTCAATAATACTATTTCTTAAATCAGTTTCTATCGGATGAAAATAGTCCAACAGTAATTGTAAATATGCTGTACTGGCTTTCAAATTGATTTGCTGCCATTTTATAAGTAAATCGGGGTATGTATTGCCATAAGTTGGCATGTTCAGGATCCTAAGACTCCTCGGAATGACCTTACATTGCATACTCGCCTCCAGGTGATAACATTGGCATTGGAGGCGTTTAAACTTGAACATGTTATTCTCAATATCCCTTTTCACTTGTTTTATTAATATTTCGTTTTCAATGTTAACCACATTACCTTTACAGGTGATTGAACTGTCCATCAAGAGCAATGGGTTTAACCCTTCAGTTAGAACACCTTGTAACCGTCCAAAAGAGGTGGAATCCACATGAGCGTTTCCTTGTTCACTGCCCCGATTGCTAGCTGTTTCTTTCATCACAGTAACCTCCCAAAACGAAAATAATTGAAGATAACCCAAGAACAAAAAGCCAAGATGATTAAATGACCCAAATACATAGCAGAAACAGCGTTGAACAAGGAAACGCTCATGTAGAGCAACAGAGGAGCCTAAACAATGTGATAAAATGCTAGATGGTGTAACTTCACCTAACTTAGTGACCTCAGTATATTTTACACCGGCTGAGGTTTCTTTAAACCAACAATTTAATGAGGCTGAAGGTCTAACTCGTACCAGTACGGTTGTTAGACGGAAGATACAACTTGACAAAATGCAAAATGGTAGAATGGAAGTTCAGGATTTTCCTGCTATTCCTCTACCTATCAGACCAGGAAGGAAGAGGTCGATAGAACAAGATTTTGTGAGGGGGGGCCAAATGCAAAGAACCATTGACAGAGAATCAGGGCTATCCTTTAAAGAGAGCCTGGACTCAAGGTTCCTAGTATGGAACATTTCACATCATCCATTGACGCATGATGAACTTAGTGTTCTTAATAAAGGCATGAGCTTTGTACCCTCTATGAATATGGACATCAGTGATGCAATATTGGCGGTTAGACTATTTACACGGAATGTTACTTTAAAGCTTATGTTTAAAGAATCTTTAAATTCTAATACTAATAATTTTAAAAGTAAGAGTCTGTTAAATCCACACCTGCTGCCAAATATGGAGGTTTTTCTTAGAGCTGTTGAGAACGATTTGTATGATAGCTTTCATAGTTCATTTAATGATGTTATGGACAATTTGAGTAATAGTGAAATCAAGGTTCTTAATGAACTTAAGAAGAATGATGACATAATTGTACGTCCAACCGATAAGGATGGACTTGTTGTCATCATGGATAGATTGTTCTATCTGCAGTCAATGTTAGACATGTTAAACACTGAGGCATATGAGCCCATACCTCTTGAAAATGTAAATAGGGTGTTAACCAGTGTTTATAGTATGTTGTATGAGTGTAAGTCATTGGGTCTGTTGACCACTGACTTATTTAATTATTTTTATGTAGAGCATCCACTAATGCCTAGATATAATGGATTACCCAAAATACATAAGAACTCACAGTTACCACCTTTTAGACCGATAGTAGCAGGTTCAGGTTGACTCACTGAGCCTATTTCCATTTTTCTGGACCATAAACTCAAAACTGTCTTGGCTCATTTTGACTATGTTTTAAAAGATACTGGACAATTTCTAAGAGAGCTGTATGATTTTACGGCACATTTAGAAAATACTGACAACATCCTATTGGTTACAATGGATGTTGTCTCTCTTTTTACCTGCATACCCAATAGAGAGGGTGTAGAGATGGTTAGGAAATTACTAATTGATTTTATGACTGTAACTGAAGCAGACTTCATCTGCCTTCTATTGGAGTCCATATTAGACAATAATATTTTTCTATTTCAGGATAATTGCTACAGGCAAACACGAGGCGTAGCTATGGGCACCAGTTGCGCCAACACCTATGCCAATTTGGTAATGGTGGCATGGGAGAAAGAGATCATATTTGAGCACCCCAACCTCGTCTTTTATAGACGTTTTGTTGATGATCTCTTCCTCATATGGCGGGGGACTGGTGCCCTTCTGACAAGTTTCTTACGGTATGTTAACAACTTAGAAGGCTTTTTGAGGTTCACCATGGAGTCTTCAGAATTGGAGATAAATTATTTAGATGTGACCATCTATCGACATCAAAATAACTACCTAACTAGGGTCTTTAGAAAATCATGTTATAGACCCGCCTTTCTTTACAGGGATAGTATGCATGATCCTAAAGTTTTTAGTAACATTGTTAAAGGGCAAGCTTTGAGGATGTCGAGGCTTTGTTCTGAAGATGGCTCTTTTAAGAAAGAATTGAGTACTTTAAAAGATAGTTTTTTGAGTAGAGCTATCATGTAAGAGAATTGGATGCTATATATTCTACAACTAATAAATTTAGATCTACCAGGGGTAGACCCTACTACTCTGAAAGGGGTGAAATTGTTACTAATAAGACGAATTCTGAGTTGAAATTGTCAGTCACATTACCCTACAGTAAGAATATTTCAGTAGTTCAACAGGTTATATTGAACAATTGGAACATGCTTTTAGTTGATGACAGAACTAAAGCTATTGTGGGAAGTTGTCCAACATATACCTATAGGAATATGAAGAACCTTAAACAGCAGCTTTGTTTTCCGAATTTAAGTTCCTTTAGTAGGACAGCTTTGACAAGTTTAGATTTTGGCACAAGGAAGTGTGGCTCTTGTCCACAGTGCCAGACTATTGATGAGTCTAGATATTTTAGACACCCCAATATGGGTAAACTGTGGGAAATTCGCTGCAGTTCTAATTGTGGTACTAAAAATGTTGTCTATGTGGCTTATTGTCAGATTTGTTTTAATTTTTATGTGGGCAAGACAAATAGAACGCTCAGGGAGTGTATAGGAGATCATTCGTACTGTCTTGCTAGAAAACAACATTACAGTGCTTTAGCAAACCACACACTCTCTACGGGTAAAGAACATGTATTTGCCTTTCAAGTATTGCATGTCCAGGAAACTGGTGTTAGGAGAGGTGATATCACCAACTTGACTGAACAGGCGGAATTAAAGTGGATACTTCATTTGGCAGCACATAGGGGCAGAGGTTTAAATGAATGTGTGCCTCTTAAGCCTGTACTTAAAGCTAGACCACTTAAGTAACACACACATACATTTTCTAATGATCGTAAAAGTAATATATCCCATAGGGATTGAGTTTTAAAAGTGTGTGACTTTAAATGTGTTTTTGATGTTTAATTACTTATAAGGTTTGATTAATATATAGTTTAACATACCATAAGCATTTTAATAATGATTGATTTTTCATGTTTATAAGGAATTTTATTAAGTATTTTAATATGATATACACTGGATGTGACGTATATAAAGGGTTTGTTTGAATGTTGAGATTACATCTGATAAAGCGGAAGCTGAATGTCCGTGAAAGTGCTAAAGTTTTGTGACTGAATAAACTACTGTTTTTATCTGCTGTGGTGATATATGGTGATTTATGAAAAAATTTGTTGAAATGTGAGGAATTTACTCATCTGCAAACTCCGATGGTCACTTTATGAAAACGTTCTATAAACTGGTGACTGTTGAGCTCTTTTCTGAGAGATATCATTACAACGCTGTTTTTGTTATGCATTTTTGAGAGCTCTCTCAGATATGCTGTTTCTGCTACATATTTGGGTCGTTTAATCATATATATATATATATATATATATATATATATATATATATATATATATATATATATAAAATTGTCAGTTAAAATCTTGCTAGCTGGCTAAGTGTTCTGTTTATTCCACACGCTATACTGCAAAACATAAAAGACACTACACATTTTTAAAGGCACATTATGCATCTCCTAGGCAATATATAGCTGGGTGCATTCTCAAACAGTGCAGTTGTTACATTAGTAAACAAACTGTTGTACTATCCATCTTTATAGACAGTTAAATCTAAACATATATGTAAATTGTTTCTTTAGTAATAAAGTTTCAGGAAACAAATATGGCAATTTACATAACACTCCAACATGTTTATTTCGTAGTGTCCAATAGCCCTTACAGACATAAAAAATAGATCATCTCTTTACTTTACATAGGTTGCCAAATGTTTCTAAAAGCTACATTTTAAGCATAATGTGTTTCTCCATTACCTTAAGACCAGATTGGCAAAACTGGGGACCATAGCAACTTTTAGTGTAACATCTGTAATCTGGTGAAAGTTTTAAAAAAGAAGAGCCTTTATTACTCAGACAAGTCAAGACAAGAGCACATAACCAAAACTTTGTAATCAGTAAAATGCATTGAATTTATACACATGTGCTTGAACCTATATGCCTTTTCTTTAAGGAGATTGCATTGTATAAAGAATTCATGTCCAGTATAACAACAGTGTCTGAATCCAAATTTGGCATATCAAGAACTTTGCAAATTAATATTCTGAAACCAATATAAAACATGGTAGTTTGATGATACTGTTATTCAGGTGGTATGCAATACAAATGGATGGGAGTTAAGCTGTTATACCCCCCTGCAGCTATATTCTGGTATACTGGATTATTGGTTGTGTCTGTGTTTCTCTAGAATACCAGAAGTAACTTTAAGCCTTGTTTTTATTTATTTATTTATTTATTCACATTTGATTGCTTTCCACGGCAGGACACTGACTTACTAATAAAAAATTTACTCAAACTGAAATGGGAGACATTGTTGCTCAGTAAGTCTTCTAGTGTGTTATCCAGTTTTTGTAAGCTTTAACCACTTCACGTCTAACATTTTAGTATTGTAATTAGCCACATGTATAACTGAACTCTTACATCCTCTTTAATAATGTTGATATTGTTATTGTTAATGGGCTCTTTTAGATTATTCAGACCACAACATAAAATAAAGGTTTTGGGAGCAGGGGCCAGTAAACAGCTCTTGCAGGTTAACTTGGGTAAAGATACAGGCATAAATGCATTTGTTTTTCTGAAGACAGAAACACAATTTTAGCACACTCAGCTTTGTTTAAAAAAAGGAAAAATTTATTTTGTGAAATCCTCACAGCTAGTGATGTTGTCTACCTTGTTTTCTCTTCTCTACTAGTGGGACAAAATTCAGGCCATTTTGTAAATGTTTTGCTGGGAGGTAGATAAAAACATTAGGGAGGGAGAGAGAGAGAGGAAGAAAATAAACATCTTAACTTGTAACCTTTTTCAGTCCATCTTTGTTAGTTCTGCTCATAATTATGGATTTAAAGGTTTTACATATAGAAGTCCCTATTTTGTCTGTTTTCTCTTGGACATTTTGCTTGGTGTGGGACTACATACACTTACTTTTTCTCAAGAAAAGGACCACCTTCTCTGTTTGTGGAAGTAAGACAGAGTCCTGTTGTGATTAATTGCATAACTGCATAAGGCCTGCAGTTTAAAGTATAACTGTATGAGATGCTTTTAATCTCTAGCACTTAACAAAATGAAGTGTTCCAAAAGAATATTGTATATTACTATTAAGCAGTACTTTTGGCAGTATTGTGAGAAATACTGAAAGTTTTTATCCTGGAAGTATTTTTTGCAAAGGGGATAAAATCCAGATGTTTGTATCACCTCCCTACTTCATTCCTGACATTTGAATAGAATTACCATGCCTGTTGCACTGCTTATTTTGAAGATATCATCTTGTTTTTTTGAAACATTTATAGTTATCTTGTCTAGAACAGAAAGTCAGAAAACTTTGCTAGCACTATTTATTTTATATGCTTATTTTTTCCATTTATGGCCTTCATGCGATATCATATTATGTCTTGTATGTATAACATGCATTCAATAATTAAGATAGATATGTTTAGATTATCTAATAGGTCTCGTGGCCTACTCTTTACATGGCATTTGAGATCATGGGTTATATTCCAGTACTGTGTGTGTGTGTGTGTGTGTGTGTGTGTGTGTGTGTGTGTGTGTGTGTGCATGTGTATATATATATATATATATATATATATATATATATATATATATATATATATATATATATATATACATATATATATATATATATATATATATATATATATATATATATATATATATATATATATATATATGTGTCTTTGTATACTCACTGTAGCCCATACTGTGACAAAAAGTTAGAAAAACAAACGTCAGCACTTTACTATTCATGCACTGAGAAAGAACCCCAGCACATGTAGTTTTTAAAAAAAAAAGAATAGCATTGTTTTTTTGCAGGGTGGCCCACACCCCCTGCTAATTAGACTAAATGCAGTCAATTAAACAGATGTCAAGAAATAAACATTTAGACCAAATGCAGGACCCCTATATATATGTGTGTATATATATATATATATATATGTGTGTGTGTGTGTGTGTGTGTATATATATATATATATATATATATATATATATAGAGAGAGAGAGAGAGAGAGAGAAAGATGCCTATATGATGAACTGTTACAGTGACCTTCCTCAAAGAAGGTGGCATTAGTGTGTACGATACTTAACATAAGAGTATATCTTTGAAGAGAGGTGACTGTAACAGCAGCACTATCCTCTGGCCATCCCTAGTATATGATTTGTTAGTGTATGATTTGTTACAAACTTTATCATTTTTTTCAGCATACTGTTCATGATGATACTTCCCTTATGATCTGTCAAGAAGCCTTAGCTCTATTACTACTAAAGGATGAAGCAACTTGGCATAAGACCAACTGCAATGGTCAAATATGTCATTTCTGAAGAGGGCTAACCTCCTCTGCATCCTTCTTTTGAGTGCTTTACTCCGACAACCTCCTTAATTATATATACTGACTCCGAAATTACACAATAAAATCTAAACAACAATGGAAACTATGTATTTAAGCACAGAGATGTTACATTGCATTAATAATCGAAAACAAAAACAACTTTTGAGGAACCTGAGGAAAAGTGACATCACAGAAATTTAAATAGGAAGCTAGAACCTGACGGAATTTCTTTTGACTCATAAGCAAACCTTTCATGGCTGTCACCTTATTTACTTGTGATATTTATATTTATTAGTGGATCTTAGGAGAAAAATTAACTGGTTTTACCATTCCTCCATTGTTACCATTTTGCTTATTCTCTAACTTGAAAGTAAATCTTCTAGCTGTCATCAGATAGGATGGACATTTGTGCATTTTACAGCAAATTAGCTGCTGTTTCATTAAGTACTAATGGTTCTTTATGAGCATAAGAGTATTTTCACTATCCCTTACGGAATTAATTATATTATTTTATGTTTATATTACAGTTCTTTCATTTCAGGTTTAGAAAAAATGAAAATATAGCTCTTTGCAGTGGAAACTTAGTTACTGTATTAGTTGACTGCACACATTTTATTTATTATTAGAGTGAAGTGATATTTATTTTGGCTAGGTCTTTGGTTTTAGAAACATATGTAATGTTTCTGTGATAGCATATACACTTTGGGCTTTACATTGCTTAAGCCCATCTACATGCTTACCATAGTTATTTAGTCTTGCAGTGCATTCTAGCTCCATGAACTGAAGACAATATGAAATCATATGAGATATATTAGGCAGTGTCCTGCAACCTACCCCAGAACCTAACAAAAGATAAAATGTTGTATGTGTTCCTCTCAGGGAATTATGCCATTACTTGAAGAAATTCGAGCATAGAAAATAAACATCACAAAGTAAACCCAGATGTTATTATTTAGTATTACAGCTCAAAGATCTACTATTGTGGTAAGTGTCTTGCTCAGATTTACTCTCCTGTTATACAATACTAATTTTATAACCACAGCACATTGATGAATGTACCTCAATGGCTCCAAACTTATTCTGTATTTCAAACTTAAGAGCAGTTTTCCCAACACTCAGACAGAAGTCTAATGCCATGTATTCCATTTTAATGACCAGTACAACAAGGCAAGTACTGGGTGGAAGCAGACGAAAATGTTCTCTCATTTTTATCGCTAGAGATTCTCATATACAACCTCCCAAATGCAAATCCTCTTTCTCAAGCCATATCTTACTAAAATTCCATGGCTCCCTATCACTCTGGGAAGCTAGCGCAATTCCCCCACAGTCAGAGATATTGCTCTTATTCTTTTTCCTTACATGATCCTGTGCTGGAAAGCAAACTTGACTACCCATGTGAATAGTACTTAACATGTTATACTGGTATTATGTGGTGAATACAGTTTTAAATGCTGACAACTAGCTACAGGAAGTTTGCATATCACCTGCTATACATTCTACCTAAACAAAACACTCTGAATAATCACAGTGTCTCTGTTATATATTAAGCATTGTGAGAAACATAAATATGTCACATGGTGTTAAAACTGGAGATCTGTATCAGTAGAAGTGAATAAATAATATCAGAAGTGAATAAATTTATTTGTTTTCAGTAGTTTGTATGTTTAGATCTATGAGAATTTAATTTATAGTGGTGACATATTCTAATTGCAAATACCAGGATTGTATTGCTGCAAGACAGCTTACCAGAACATGGAAGCTTTCATTAGCAACATTCTTGCTGCAAGACTGTTTAGCAGGAATTGGAGTATCTGGAACAAAGATTTAGTTTATATCTAACTTCAAGTGGAATAATTGAAAAACATGAATGCATAGAATGAAAAACTTTTATACTTTTCTTAAATAGGAGAATGGCAGAATGGCAGAATGGCAAAAGCTAAGAGGAAGTTCAGTAATTATTGCTTGCTAAATAGGACTTACCATTTATTCACCATTTATTTTGTGCAATGGCACCATGTCTGAAAGAGATTATAGATGTGTATGTTACTGCTATAGAAAATAGAGCCAACACATTTGACTTGTAAAGGCTCCAGGGCCATTAGCCTAGTATACACCTATTAACCTATGAACCTATGATGAAACAAGGGGTGGGCTGTTAAGGGAAATTGACTTGACCTTATTAAAATCTATGAATGCATGCAGAGCAAGTAATATTACAATTCTCTAACCATCCATTATAAACTATTTATATATTCGTTTTGTTTACCAGGAAAGTCTGACTGGGAAACAAGACCCATTTCTGTTGAGGCCCAGGCAGAAAAGCTGCACAAGAAATTCTAACATGGTACATATACAACTTACAGTATACTCAGGTGATGCTCAGCAGTATTACATACAAACATCCATGATAACTATTTATAGTAATACTTATACAACATACAACATGCTCAGGTAACATATTACATGCTAACTGAGAATGAATAAAGCAGTAACTGTGAAGCAAACATATTTTTCAGCACTTAAACAAATAAAACCACACTGGAATCGACACACTTTAAAGTTAGCGCTTTCATTTACTTGAATATTGTAAACTTCTTCAGACAATAAAAAATTCAATCTCAAACCTTAAATACAATTAAAATAGTGATGTCATCCATTAAACAAACAACCCACCTCATTTTAAAGAAACAGTCAACAAAACTGATAAAACATAGAATGCATTAAATAACACAGAAAATTCATTCACAGTAATGAAAATAAATTCAAAATGAACAATGTATACCTAGTGAGAAAAATCTCTCATCTTGTTAAGGCTTTTAATTTTAAAATGCTTTTGATGGAAATTACATCATTGAGCCCTGGTGGGGTTGCAGCATTCAGTTTTAATTGCCACAACACTTCTTTCTCCTCTAGTTTTAAACAGATAGGACCACCCTTACCGTTATCTGAAACCTTATCAATTATTAAAAACTGAAATTCATGTCCTGGAAAGCTGAGCACATGTTTAGCTAGTGCATTATTGATGTTCTTCCTTTTAATAGCATAACAATGCTCATAAATTCTATTTTTCAGGGATCTATCCGTTTTACCCACATAAAAAGATGAGCATTGGGAACATAACCCTAAATAAACCACTCCTCTGGTATTACAATTAAATTTATCATTAATGTATATTTTCATCTTACCCACTGTTACTGAACTTGTCACTTTGATGTATTTACACCAAGTACAGTTCTCACATTTGTACATGCCACAATGTGGTTTATGGCAGTAAGGTTTACTATATTCTAATATACTTTTCAAATTCATTCCTCTCCGGAAAGTAATCCGGGGATTTTCAGTAATATGTTTGTTGACACTTTGATCCTCGGACAAAAAAAGTTTTTACAAAAAATAGATTTTAACAAGTGAGCGTCCGAGGAAAATGTAGTAATAAAATTCAAACCAATCGACCCATCAGTCCTCAAATAATTTTGAGGACATTTATCTACATTTAAGTGTCCTACATCTATCTGTGTTCCTTCATCAGTTCTTTCTTTGACTGATTCCGTCATTCTGTTAAGCTCCTTGATATTTAAAATCGGCTTAAATCTACCACTGGTCCTTTTATTTAAGACTTCCCCAATCAAATTGTTGATCAACCCGTTGGGGTAACCACGCTTCACAAACATATTCTTTAAAATTTCACATTCTTGAAAAAAATCTTCATCCAAAGTTGTCATCCTGGAGGCTCTAACCAATTGTCCCTTAACAACCCCTCTCTTCTGATGTTGTGGATGGCAACTGGAGAAGTGTAAAAAGGCATTAGAATATGTTGATTTTCTAAAGATTTTAGAAGTTAAACTCCTTCTAACTAGATCTTTTCTTAGTTCTACATCTAAGTATGAGACCAAATCAGTTCGAAATTCCCACGTAAATTTCAAAAAGTTAGTCTGTTTCTCTATTCCATTCAAAAGGTTACTAGCTGAAACGCTGTCACCCTTCCATAAGATAAAGATATCATCCAAATATCTGGTGTACCATGCAACTTTGTTCTTAAAAGTAGAATTAATAAAAAGGTAATGTTTCTCCCAGAATGCCATGACCACGTTGGCAAAAGTGGCACCACAGGGAGAACCCATGGCTACACCAGTTTTTTGTAGGTACAGATGTCCATTAAACAAAAAATAGTTATTTTTAAGTACTAATTCTAACAAATAAATGATGGTATCAATAACTTGGCCTTCTAGGTGTTTCTCCAATAAGAAATCCCTTACCCATTCACAACCAACATCTTGTAGAATGGAGGTGTATAGGTCACATACGTCGATCGTAAGGAAGTTAAGATTTTCATCAAAGGGAATTTCATTAATGGCTTTTAAAAGAGCCCATGAAACCCTACAAATCTGTTTTTCCCCTATTAAAGCTTCCTTTAACTTTAGATCCACATATTTTGCACAACCGTAGGTTAATGACTGTCGTCCGTCAATGATTGGACGAAAGGGGGGCTTAACTAAGTTTTTATGAATTTTGGGAAGTCCAAATAGACTTGGAGTGATTGTATAAGCAATCTCTAAATATTTAAACAGATCCATATCAATCTGTCCATCTATAAAAAGGTTTCTAATGAACCCCGAATGTTTACGGTAGGCACCATCGACCTCATTCAAAGAGACTTCCGAATAGGCTTCACTGTGGAGTAGAGTTTCCATATTAGAAATGTAATCATCCTGATCCATAAAACCCAGTCCACCCCCCTTATCTGGTTTCATGATCCGGATGTTTGCAAATTTCAACCCGACAAGTGCATCCCTTTCTGTTTGAGTGATATTAGTTTCAATAGACTCAAATGGTCCGTGTGAATGAATCATGTTCCTGAAATCATTCTCACAGACTTTTTCAAAAAGGGCGATGGTAGGATTTAAAATTGGGTTGAACACACTAGCCACTTTTAAATCATTTCTAAGACTAGAAGTGTTACGCAGTAAAACATTTAAGTTAAGTTTCCGTGTAAAAAATTTAAGGTCTACAAGTGTTCTTTCTATTTTACTTCTGCAAGCTGGAACAAAAGTAAGACCTTTAGCTAGTGTGTCAATGAGAATCAAATCCGGTACAAAGGAGGAATAATTAAAAATCTTAAAATCCCCTGTGGTATTTAACATAATACATGGACCCTGACTGTTATCATTAGTGACCTCATCATTGTTCAAATTTAACATACAGGTGGGAGTTAACGCCTCCTCCTGTTCTGCTTTTTCTTTTTCCACTGATTTTGTTTCTGTCTCTGGTTCTGCTGCACCCCAGAAATAGTTCCCACATTGGTATGAAAACCCTGGTTCTGGTTGTCATTTTGGTTAGTATCCTGTTTAGAATGATAGTTTCTCTGCCTATCTGCTATTCTTTCACTACGTCTCAATTGTGTACCACCAAGACATTCATCTTCAACATAATCATTAATTTCATCAGTAACAACAGGTACATTGTTAATTCCTGTTAACCTACCTCTGTTGTTACCATTAAATGGTGGTGAAGGGTAAGCTAGACCTTTCTCATATGCAACATAATCTCTGTTCAATTTTTTCAACTTATTTCCTTTAATTCTACCTAACACATTTTCCATACTTGAGAAAATACGTAGGAAATCAAACTTATATCTAGGAAAGTCTAAATCGGACCTAATGTTCTTGTCTAAGTCTGCTAATTCAGTTTTGAAAGTGTCAGTTTGATGAACATAGTCTTTTACAAGACATTCCATGTACTCAACACCTTGTTTGTTGAACAAACAAATTAGTTCTTTGTGAAAAAGCGAGTTCGCAATACCACCCATGGGGTACTTCCACTGTCTTAGCCCCTTGGGTACTTGCTTTCTTCTAATAGACAAATACTGAATTTCAATTTGTAATTTTTTGTATTTAAAAAGCTTAAAGTTATATAATTTCAATTTGCTAGATAAGGTGTCATTGTTATCTTCAAAATGTACTGAATTATTTGCGTTGTTCATGTCATTATGATTTAAAATGAAACTGGCTGGCTCTTTTAACCAGTCATTCAAAGATGGTAAAGTAGTCAATGCACTTACTGCAGCAGAATTAACCGTACTGGAATCCACACGACTCCTCGTACCATCCGACACAAGTAACCAGACCTCATTAAGAGGTAAAACAACTGGATTGGAAGCTGTTATTCCAGCGTTTCCCCGATCTTGCGATCCTAGGGTTCCGTTGGTGTTTCCCCGATCCTGCGATCCCAGGGTTCGTTCGCCACTTCTGGAGAAATATTCAGAAATAATAAGTAAAATGTTGAATTAAACTAGTTATTATTAATGTCAGATGATACTTTCAAAGCACTAGGAATAGAATCAAACTGGTTAAATCTCAATAATCTCACAATCATAGCTAATTTTCAAATACTGTATAAACCTATAAACAATAATGCATTTCATGACTATGTAATTTTACTTATAGACTTAGGAACCTCTTCATAAGAATTCCAAATAACAATGACACATGCAGTAAGAAAGTAAAACTTAGCTGTTATTATGAATCAGTTAGACCCAACATATGGGCATTATTCTTACTATTGTAAATTAACATTTGCATTGTGTTGGTCCTCAACATCTGCACACATTAATTCAAAGAAAACATCAGCCATTTCTCAGAATGGATGAAGTAGTCTATTGCAAACATTCATATTCCTTAGACTTATGTTTGTGATTTAAGTAAATGAAGGCTTAGCAGGTGTTATAAACATAACTGGTTACCTATTAGGCTGATAACACTTCTAAATATTTCTGGTCTAGCTGGATACATATCCAATACACAATGGAAGTACATATTTAAATTACAAGATTCATGAAAATTTACATAGATGTTATATAAGACAAAAGGACAGACAGGAAGTTATACACAAAACATTGATTAAATGGGCTAGGGATATGGGACTAGAAGTTATGAGATATGTAGTACATGGGCATGTCCATTGTGTGGAGAGATATTCTTCATCCCCACCTGAGTTTTTGCTTTAATGGTTAGGATCTGGATGCTGTTTGATGATCAGAGACTGTTGAGGTTAGTATATGCAGTGAGGGAGTTCTATCAGGATGGTTGATTATTTTATAACCTGTAATAAATCTGGCAATGTGGTTGTAAGTTAATTTGGTAGTGGGAGTTAGGAAGTTTTTAATTCTGTACATAGATCCTAGTTTTTGTTAACAGACTTAATTTGAGCTTATGATCAATAGTGACACCTAGCAGTTTGGTACTGGTGACAGGGGTTATGAGGGTCCCATTATTGGATTTAATATGAAAGGTTATGTTGTTAGTGTTTGGGAGTTAGTTTTAAGTCAGTGAACCATTTTTCAACTAGTGAAAACAATGTTGTGTGGTCATTTGGAGTGATTGAAGGTCATTTATGAAGATGGAAAAGCAGTCCTGATATTCTGTTTTGCCACAGGACAGCTTGTTGCCTACCAGTGAGGTAGGCATTGAACCAGTTTAGTGCTGGAGTGTCAGGGTTTCAAGGATGTTGAGAAGGAATTGATGATTGACCATATCGAATGCTTTTGATAGGTCCAGAAAGAGGAAATAGAGTAAAGCAACCTATTTGTAAGTTAAAGAATATAAATCCAAAAATGAGAAACATCAGGTAAAAAACATGAGTCATTTTGTATTATCAGAAGAACTGAAAACTGATAAGAAAATTGTGAGGCCAGTTGCACATAAGCCAAATCCAGAAGACAAGCAGGCACAGTAGAGGTGTATTGGAATGATGTAGTATATTACAAATGTAGTACCTACTGCAGATAAAATAATGATGCTGAGTAAAACTTTGCACATCATTGTGCAGTCTGAGAAAGGTGGTATAACAAGAAATACACTTTAAAAAGCTCAGGAAACTAATTACAGATCCACCAGTATCAAACTATTATATTGTGAATAAGTCAATTATTATGTTATTAGAATCCAGCTAAAACACTGCAGAAGCTTGTATCCTACAAGAGAATATTGATCAAGATCATTTGCACATGAACAAAAGAGGTATGCTTAAAATGAAGAGCTGCTAGTAACCGAGCGAAGACTGTTAGTGAGTGCATAAATGTTCGGAATTCCATGAATATTTGCCTCTTTAAATTCCCGAGTCTTTAGGGTTTCTAATACCATGATGGGAATGGACCTCATTCCCAAGTCAATGTATAATTAAAGTTTGTGAAATTAGTATTGTTTCAATTTTTGATGTTAGCCACAAGTGCTCTTCACAGCACTCACAATGTGCCCAGAACTGACTCCTTCTGCAATGCATAAAAGTTACATGTCTTGGTAGCATGTTTAAGTGCAATTGTAAATTGTTTTTTATAAGACCTGTTGCTCTGACTACTGTTAGAACTGTCTGGTTATCCCTTGTATGTACATACATACATACATACAAATGTTTCAAGCATGGGCATTAATCCCCTTCTAGTTGCCAAAACACTAGTTCCCATAATAAATGTCCAGGCTGTTCTTAAAAGCTTTAATGTAATTTGGTAGTCTGTTCCAAGCATCAGCTACTCTGTCAGAAAACCAATTAGTACACTTTTCATTCCTATAGAATCTTCTGTATAGGTTATCTGATGATTCTTTAGTACTTAAATGCCCTGTATACCTGAATAAGATATCCTCTTAAATATGTGATATTTTAATCTTTCATAATAACTTAGATTTTCACATCCATGGATGTCCTTGGTATATTTCTGCTGTACTCTTTCCAGTTTATTCATGCTTGTTTTCCTATAGGGTTTCCATATTGTTATTCCATACTCAACTTTGGGTCTAATGTAACTAACAAACAATGACTTCATTATGTTTGATTTCCTAGACTTTATAAATCTTTTTATACAACCTATAGTTCTATAACTATCATTAGCCAATTGGTTGATATGATTACAAAAGATGTATTTATTAACATATTATTCTTAATTTCAGGCCATCTGCATATAGACTTTAGAACACCTCAGATGAAAAAGTTAGGTCTAAAAGATACAATCTACACCCAAGGATTTCTCCTGTCTAGTTGGTATGTGATACTCAGCTATCCATCTTATCAAGAGTATATCAATACCTAGTTGTACCAATTTATTCATCAGTGATTTGTGTATGACCCTGTCAAATGCTGAAGTTAAATCTATATAAATCACATCACAGCACAAATTTTCATTCATAACTGTTATTATATTGTTATAGAACATCATGTTACAGGTGGTAATAGTCACCGGGTGTAGCAGTTTCAATGATCAATTCTACTTTTGTCTTCTGATTTTTCTCACATCTATTTTTTGAACTATTGGTAATGGTTGATCAAATCTAATCTTTCATCTTTTGGTTTAAATTCACCTTTCATTCCTGTGTTCCGACCTGATCTACATGAGGTTGTTCCAAGTGTTTTCTGTACTTGCAATGATATTTATGCATTTTCCACATTTCTTGCCTTCTCATCTGATCCTTCACCATATATTCTTGCTTTTAGATGTCAGAGCTGTTTTCATTATTAATTTTAGTCTTCTAAAATAAACCCTACTAAGTTTTATTCACGTTTGCTCATGTTTTATTGTTGATCCTTCATTAGTTCCAAAATATTTATACATTCCCTCATGCTCAAGTTCTTTTATATCATATTCCTGTCCCAGGCAGATGTTTTCTTGGTGCTACAGCTTTCCTGCTTTAAAGGTTGCTTTTTCACATTTATCAAGACCAAATGACGTCCTTATATCATTTGAAAAAGTTTTGACCACCTGCAGTTGTGCTTTCATTTCCTCATCTGATGAACTATACAGTTTTAAATCATCCACAAAAAGAAAATGAGAACTCTTTACACTTTGCTGTTTTTTGGGAACCAAATTCTAGCCAGAACCTAATCTGTTAAGTAGACAGCTTAATGGGATAAGGGCAAGACAAAAGAGCACGAATTTTTATACTTGAAAATCATAGCTTAACTGCAAAGTGTTTTGCCAGTGTTTCATGGCCACTGTAACATAATCAATATAGGGTGTATCTTATACATTTTTAAGCACTCTGTTGGCATGAATTCCAGTTTATAGTGTATACATCCTCGGAAGGCAAGTTACTGGTCAATAGTTTTTAGGATAGCTTGCACATTAGCTCTTAACAGGGAGTCTTGTTTTTCCTGTTGTTAACCAGGTTGGCATGTGTTCATGGTGTGCATGTAAATAGTTCTTACTCTTGGCTAAATCTTCATGTAAAGATGTTTATACTTTTAGTCAGAAGTTAGGTACAGCATCTAGGCCTATTTTTTTCATTTAGTTGCTTTTCTTAACTTTGTTTCAATTTCTCTGGCCATTACTTTATCCCATTTCATGTCCTGTACATTTGAACTTCTTATTCTTTATTTTATTTCTTCTGTCCATCAGCATCTTTGTTATGTTCCATAGGATCTTCATAGATATTTCTCAAGAAATGTATCTATTGCTTTTTTTTTTGGGTGGTGTTTCAATTCCTTTTGCCTTGTTTCCCATTTCTCTATAAAACATTTTTGGGTCATCAATAAATTGCTTACTTTGTACTATTCCTTTATATGTATCTGCATATCTGCTAAGTTTTTCTGCCTATGCCGATATTTTTAGTTTATTATTTGCGATAGTGCATGATAGATCCTTATCTGTTCTAATACTGTGCATTGCTTTTATCACATCTATCTTTCTGAGTATGTTTGCTGATCTGTTCCCGCTTCTACACTCTTCTAACAGTGACACTTCTTGTCTTAATTGCTTTATAGCTTTCTCTATTTGATACTTCCATTTACTGCCATATGTTTTTGTGGTAAGACTTTATCTGCTATTAATTTAGCTGTACAGCAATATATCCTGTTTACTTCTGTTATATCACATGAATTTCTATGAACAGTCCTAATTACTTTGTTAATTTGTTTTATCAAATTTCTAACTTTTTGGGTTTTATTGATCTTAATATGTCTGTCCATCTCTATTAAACCAAGCAACTCTTCTCTTAGATCATTTTTTTTCTAAACTGTGGGCACATTCTTTGTTCTCCATTTCCTGTGGGCATTCTACAGAAAGTTCCAGATTATCTTCCTGTGCCACATTGTCTTCAGTTTCATACTGCGTTATTCTTTACCCATTCATATTGGAACTCACTGGCCTATCATTCCACAATATTGACTGCATCAGAGTTGCCACACAGTTTTTTGTTCCTTCCCTTGCTGTGCAACTCCAGCTGAATTTCTGTACTGGTTTTCTATGGAAGGCTGCAAAGTATTTTTATATGGCAACTGATCAGATGCTTTCTGCTCCACTGATTTCTCCTTAACTTGGAAATCCATTAATCTATCTTTTACTTCACAAGTAATCCATAACCTCAGTTTCTATTTCTTTAACCTCTCCATCACTAATCCTCTTTTCTACTTTTCCTCTTTGATTTCTTATTTTTTTTGTATTGTGAAATTTTCCATATTCAGATGCCATTACCTGTATTGCTCTTCAAATGTCATTGGTGCTGCTCTTTTTGTATTGATTAGTTTTGCTTTCTCCTTTGCTTAAATATTGTACCATATCAAGTCTCTTTTTCTTTCCCATGTCCACATTTCCTCTTCAGATGTCTCCTGCTCCTCCTGTTTCCCCTTACTTAGGGGACTCGTTCCATCATGCTGTGATATAAACTGTGCTATACTTTCTACACTTAATCCTTCACTTCAGAGGTATTCCATAACTTCAGCTTCTATTTTGTTTAACTTCTACTTTACTAATCTTCTGTTCTACATTCTGTCTTTGTAATCTTATTTTTTTTATTGTGACATTTTCCACATCTGGATGCCTTTGCCTGTATTTCTCTTTGAATATCTTTGGGGCTGCTTTTTTGTACTGATTAATTTGGCTTTCTCCTTTGTGCAAATATTGCACCATGTCAGACCTCTCTTTCTTTCGCATGTCCATATCTCTTTTTTTACAACTTTCAAAAATCTCTAAATTTTGTTCTTTATATTTTCACACTTCCTCAGCCACTTCCTTTTCCAAATGACCCAAGGTTTCTTGGTCTATATAATGTTTTTCATGAACCTGTTGCATTAATGAACACAAATTTGCATTTGAAGCTTTTGACAGTTTTTCTTGTGCAAGTATTTTTCTTTACTCTAATTTCTCTCAATGTTTTTATATATCTTCTGTCTGGAAATTCTGGATTTCTTGCATAATAGTAACAATGTATAATTCCTTTCTTATCCTCAATATCCCACTCTATCATCTTTATGGCTCTTTTTTGCCTGTCAGTTTTTGTGGACTGCTACTTTCGTCTACAACAGGGGGCTATCCTCCACCTTAACCTGACCTAGCCCCATTGTAGGAATGTACACTGTCATTTTTCCCCCAGTCCTGGCACCAGTGCACCTACTATGATTATTACTATGATTAGGCACTTTGTTATCCTGGGACTCATGCATCTAACTATCTTTTTTATTTTTTGACATACTTCTGTCCATGATATGTGTTATATAAAAATGCAGTCTATATAGCCATCTCATCATGGTGAGATTTTGTAAAGACACAGGGTCCACCTGGTGAAGGTACTCACTGAGAAGTAAGGATGAATTCAGCTCCAGCAATACTACATTCCTTTCCTTGCTGATTTATCATCTCTCCATTCAGAATCTATATTGTAAAGGCATTAATGTAGAGACAGACTAGAGATCATTGCAAAGTAAACTCAGAAAGTCTTTGTATAAAGTGGCAGTGAGATTACAGAAAGTATTATTTTGAGTACAAAATTATGATCTGAAAGTGCAATACAGGTCAGGCAAGGAACTACACATTTCAGATTTATTGATCATAGTATATTTAGCAGAGAATCATTAGACAAAGTTGAAGAGGAATTAGAGATTGCACAGATAACTTCATAGTGAAAGTGACATATACAAAGTAAAATAATTTATGAGATGCGCTGACAATGGTTTATAAATGCCATTAGAGGTGTACTGACACTGATCTAGAAGTGCAGTTACTGAAATACATTATGACAGGTTGGCTTGAGAAAAAAATGTCTGTGTGGAAAGCAATTCAGACTTAACTTTTTTCAAGGAATTATAGTTCCTAATCAACTGAGAAAACCGACCATTAAAAGAATACATAAATCATATTTGAATAGTAAAGTACAAAAGTAGATCAAGAGATATAACGTATTAGTCAAGTATGTCATCTCAAATAGAACAAAGCTATGGAAAGCTATGTTCCTAAGCCATAAGACTACTTGTCCTAAAAACAGACCAGAAAAAGAGAGTTAGCTGACATACTTCATGGATTGTCATGCTAGTGAAGAACATATTTGTCTCTGGAGTTGAAAGGCATTAGTTTGCTGTGTTTAGTCATCATATACCACATATCGGATCCACTGCATATACTTTTTTTAATTTTATTTATTTTATTTACTCTTTGTTAATTGGGTTAGTCCCATTAGACTAGTAGCCTCTTTTCAGGGAAGATATGAGGTGGTATTTTGCTGCTAGGGGACATATGGGCAGGGCATTAGAGAGTTTTACCTATTGTTTTTAGCTGTTAGATGGCACAGGAAGTCTCCTTCAGCAGCAAGGAAAGGCGTAAGGGAAGCTGCAACATAGAGGAGGAGGGAAAAAGCTATGGAGAGTTTGGAGTAAGAAAGTGAGGATTTGAAGAAAAAACAGTTCGGTATGGAGCTTCAAAATATAAATAAGGATTCCTGTGTGGTGGATGTTCCCAAATGAACTGCATTTAGCTGTCTCCATGGAGAAGGAAGTAAGTGAATCTGTTGAAGTGGTGCAGATAACAGAAGTGGATCAGGAGGGCATGCTGATGATGGTGTGTTAAAATAATGGAGCAGGATGATCCATGTGACAGTTCTGCTGTTTCATGGGGTGAAATGACTGATAACTTTTTTGGAAGTACTGAGGATGGTACTATGGAAAAGGAACCAATTGATGTTGCAGCAGAGAATGCATTTAAAACTTATGAATCAGTGACTGAAAATAAAAGAGAAATGCAGCAACAAACTGAGAAGGTGTTTGGTTCAGTGTGGCACCAGATAATGCTGCAACTAAAATGTATGAAGCAGTGACAGCAGGCAAAAAATTACAGCAGCAACAAACTGATTTTAAAGAAAAGAGAAGACCAGCTGTGATAATAAGTGCAAAATATGACACTGTAACACACAGATATTATGTACAGGACAATTTAGTAACTGCCCTGTGTTTTAAAGCTCAGTAAATTTGATATTTTATACATATTGGGACAGAGACTTTTTATGACAACATTTGAAACTGATGGACTGATGCTGAAATTTCTGAAACAGTGCAATAAAAAGAAGGTCATTTATCTGTGGAACAATTATTTGTTTTCTGGTAGTAACTTAAATGTTAAAAAAATAATACTTTGCAGTTTACAATTAATAAAATGGAAGAAGATGATGTTAAAAATGCATGCCCGGTCTGTAACTGAAACTGTTGATAATAATGCAAAAGTTACAGATGAGAAAAACCTATGGAATGGAGGTTGGAGGTTGGAAGCTATTCTGAAATGTAAAAAAAAAAAAAAAACATGGTGAAACAATTGACAAATGTCATTTTTAGACTGGTCATACATTAACATTAAGATATGAAGCACAGCCTAAATCTTGTTGCTTTTGTGGGGACTTTTCTCATTTAATTAATGACTGTGACAAGGTACAATGTAACCAATGTTTGGAGAAAAGTCATACAGCAAGAAGGAATGTGCCTGAATGCAGATTGCATAAGAAAATTACACTTTTAGATGAACTGTTAAGAGAAAATATGAAATAATGAAAAAGAAAGGGGAAGGGAAGAAAAAATACATGAAGAAGGACAGCAAGAGGCTGGAAAGATTGTGAAAAAGTGATGATGAAACTGTAGAAGAAAAAATATGGATGGAAAAATATGGAGGGAGAGAGAAAGAGATGCAAGTAGGAAAAAAGATTAGGAGATGGTATTGATGCTAATAATTTTTGGAAAGTTCTGTTCAGTGAAAAATCTGATTCCAAGGATCAAAGATAATTTATACATAAACCCAGGAAAAATGATTAAATTCTGGGAAGAGTACAAATAAGAAAATGAAAAAAAAAACATAAAAATATATAATATAATATAATATATATATATATATATATATATATATATATATATATATATATATATATATATACCCTAAACTAAAAAAGAAGGACAATAACAACTTTAGAGTACTTTCAGTAAATGCTGTAAGAAAGATAGGGATACTTGAATGATGTGGCAAATATGACGTGAATGTTATTCTTGTAGAGGATATAACATTCCTGACAAATGAAGAAAGACTACAAACAGAAAAATTAGAAGTGAACATTGTTTTGGAGTGACTATGTTGTATAAAAAAACAATGAAAATACTATATGTAACATTGGTAAGGATGGGCAGATTAACTGTTGTGTATATGAGGATGAAAGGACATGTTAGTAGAATTATAGCATTATATACATATATAACTAGCAAGGAAAGAATCACTTTCATCAAATATTGCGCTATGTGGTGGTTAACATGAAAATCATAATTGCAAGAGATTTTAATTGTAATTTAAGGGAAATGTAAAAAGAAAGGGAAATATGTAAAGAAATACGAGAGGTAATAAAATGTGATATTGTAACTGTGTGAAATAGAAGTCAGTGGACTTATAGAATGTGAACTTGGATCTGAAATTGATTATTTTGTATTATCAGAAGGCTTGGGTTATCAGATGGTGATACAGTTGTGACAGCTTTTTCAGACCATTTAGCAATATGCATGTAGATGATGGAAGAAAGGGAGTATATAAAATAAGAAAGGGAATAAAATAGTAAATGAGAGATTATGGGATGAAATTTGATTGTGGGAAGTATTGAGGTTATGGAAGGATCATTTAACCATGAAGGACTTCTATAAACACTTGTGCATTGAAGAGAAGTATCAAAGTATTTTTTCAATGTCAGGATGATGTAAGAAAGGGAAGCATGGGAAATGTATAGAGAGGCATTAAAGAATTTAAAGAATGATATAAGAGAGTATTATGATATGGAAAAATAAATATATATAAAAATTTGTGAAAAAATAAGGTATAACTGTCTATACAGAAATAATGTTTACAAGGGAGAAGGGAGGATGTATCTACATATTTAGGTAAAATTGCAATGGAGGATGTTAATATAATGAGAGGAATGAAAAATATAAAAACAGAGGTAAAAAGAACACAAGAGCAAATTTTGAGTATTGTAGTACAACATATGGAAAAGATGTATAAGTGTAAATAGAAGAAAATAAGACAGAATAATAATATTAATAAAAACAACATCCAGAATGAGTTAAGGAAAATTTGAAAAAGAAATTACTGCTATTAAACTGGATGAAGTATTTAGGAAGATAAGCAATGAACCAGTATGAGGCCCAGATTGTATAGAGTATGGAATGTACAAGATATTAGTGGATTGGCAGAGAGTACTTTGTAAATGTCCTGAATGAATGGTTGAAGGAAGAGTTTGTTTATGAAGAGTTATGCACAGCATATTAAAATTTATTTGGAAGAAAGTTGAGAAGAATGTAATAGAAAATTGGAGAGCCATCACACTAAATAACACAGATTGTAAAATGTTTATGAGAATAATACAGAGGACTATTAAACTGTGTAAAGGAAACCAGCTGGTCCATTCAGCAGAAAAGTTTATTCCAAAGCACAAACGAACACTGTCACATGAAGAACACAAAGCACATAAATGTTGTAAAATCAGTTCCCCTTATGTTTTCGTCTTACAAACTTCATCAGATAGGCATATACTGTCCGAGTGATCATGTTAAATACCTTTTTAAATTAAAATTTTCTGTTGAGAGGACCAGCTGGTCTCCAGTGCCTTTACACAGTTTAATAGTTCACTTTTGGACATTTTTACCACTTTTTTGGTATAATAATACAGAGGAGAAGGAAGGATGAGGGATATTATGGAAGAAAGTACATATGGTATAAAAGGGAAATTATGTCAAGAAATGTTACTGGTTGTGAGAGAAATTGTGGATGATATTGTAAGTAAAAAGGTGGATAAAAATTTAATAGTAGGTGATATTAGCAAGGTATTTGTTACAGTAGGAAATGATGCTTTGTAGGATGTTATGGAGAAGTATAAACAAGGTAATAGAATTAGGATAATGTGTATGTCAACATATCAACAAAATAGAGTGAGTGTTAGTAAATGGGTGGCTGAGTAAATAAATATGCATGAAAAGACAAGGATATTCCATGTGTGAAATATAGCTATGTGATGTAAAAGGAGGTAGAGATTCTGGTAATAAATCTCACTTTATGAAGCAGTGAGCAATGATAGACTGAGTAAATGCAATGTTGAACTAACATGCTCAAGCAGATATCTGAGGTATAGAATTATAGAATGAATATAATTGGTGTGTGTTTGTGAGTGTGTGTGTCTATCTGTCTGTGTGTATATACATATCTGACTGTGAGTAAAGTGGACATCATGAAGTCTATATGTTCAATGCTAATATTTTAACTGTGAATACATTTTTAATTTAGATTGTCTTTTGCAGGCACGTGGTGTGAAATGAACGGTGTTAGGTTACAACAGTCTGCTTGGTAGTTAATGAGTAAGGCTTAAAGCTGCTTTTGTAGTGTAGGGTTTGATTTCCTCAGCCTTCATTTGTCTGCTGGGTGACTGTCATGGTCATTTCAAAAGACAGTTCTCATGATTGGCCCTGAAAAGAAACACTTGCATCCAATGGACTATTCCTAGCTCCTACCAGATATGTTGCACATTTGTCTTTTCAGTTCCTGTACTCTTTATGCCAGCACTACTTAGTTCTTCACTTTATGCTATTTGACTGAGTCCCAGTATGTATGTTGTACTTTAAAGGGCTGCCAGATGCATTTTGAATAAATATGAGTTTCATGGGAAGAGAAGATTACTGTTATGAATGGTAAGTGTTTTCAGTTTGAGACGGTTTTTGTTTAACAAATGGCTGTCAGTGTTTTAAATGAAATCCAAATTTCTTTGATCATTGTAAAAGTAAAAAAAAAAATAACATGCATGCTGGCAAGTTGGAAAGGCGTTTTATGGAAAAAGGTGAGAGGCAACCTTTTTTATTGGTATGACTGCGGTGGTGGTGGGGCAGTCCATTAACCTGCCTAGGGGCGCAATTGATCACAATTTGGCTCTGGATAGAGACACAGAATGAATAGAATAACCATGAAAATGTTGTAGCTTGAAGAGGAAGTAGTTGGTCAAGCATCTAAACCAAGGCACTTTGTTATATATAGGAAAAGGAAAGCTGAGATATTACAAACATTTGTAAAACAAAATGTGGTGAAATCCAAAAAAAGAAAGGCAGTCAGAATCATTGCAACCAGTTAACAATGGTTTGAGATTGTAAGATATATGATAGCCAAGAGTCGTGTAGAAAAGCTCGAAAAGTCATACACTTCATGAAAAGCTATAGTGCACAAAGACCTATCCCGGAAAGAAGGTAAAATATCCAGAGTGAGAAGTCCCATCAAATGCTACTGGTATGGAAACAAACATTAAATAAACCAAGTAATATAGGGATAGTGTGAGAAATTATATATTTTTGTTATCTTACTATTTCACATAATTTTCCATTTGAATGTGTAATGCATTCATTTTTGATACATCTTGGGTGCTTATGCACTTTTTTGTCTGAAATATAATTTTTTTTTTGAAGAACATATTATTCATATGGACATGATTGGAAATAACCCAATAATCACTACAGAGTTTGCTTAGTAATACAATGTTTGGAATACTACATTCTGAATCTTAACAGTCATAGATAGTTATCAGAATGTTGTATTCATCTTATAGAATAGGAGTATATAAAGCACTTAAAGGGAATTTTTCATCCAGTTAATGTGGATAACTAATCCTAAACAAGTAAACCATAGCTCAGTAAAAAGAAATTAACTGATGGTATATTTACAATGTTCACTGTCAATGCCTGAAACAAGTTGATAAGTCTGAGAAAACAAAATGCACAATAAATGTATAAGATGACTGATTAATATATCAGGAAATACCAGTTAGAGAACCACAGTGTGAATGCAATGGTATATACTGAAAATATTGGCATTGTAATTTTATTAAGCATTATCACCTGTGTGCTTATATCTATGCATGCAATGTGCAGAAACTATCTCCTCTACAGACAACATCCATTTTATGCAGATACCAAACTATACATGTTTGGTTTTGGTGTTCACATGTAAAGTACACAATTACAGATATACTGGACTACAAGCAAACCAGTCAATATTCCCAAAACCTGCATTAAGGTTCATTTTAGTAGGCTGCCATTTTGTTAAGAGAATTTGCAGTTACCTTGGTTATACCACATATTTTTATTATTTCCTAGACAGAATACATCTTTTCCCATTTTCTACCTGCTGTCTGTGAAGCTTGCAACCTTGCTGCTGAACATATACACTAGGATCTAGTGACAGCACTAACATTGTCTTGTTGTTCCTTCCATCATTGATAATGTGACATAGTTTCCAGTGTCCAACTCATGCAAGAAGCTATGCAAGTTGTAATGATGGCCTCCTTAATCACCAGCCACTGCCAGTGTCACCACTGCTGCATAAACAAGAAACACAGAATAAAGGATAAATCCAGATAAAAATCACTTTAGCTAGCAGATCTAGGAGACTCTCTTAAGGGAGATGGCTAGAAAGGTGCTTAGTATGACATCTGGGCAGAGGAAGGATGACAAGGAGACATGGTGGTGGAATGAGGAAGTACAGGAGAGTATACAGAGAAAGAGGTTGGCAAAGAAGAAGTGGGATTGTCAGAGAGATGAAGAAAGTAGACAGGAATATAAGGAGATGAGGTGCATGGCAAAGAGAGAGGTGATGAAGACTAAGGATAAGGCATATGAAGAGTTGTATGAAAGAGTGGACACTAAGGACGGAGAAAAGGACCTGTATCGATTGGCTAGACAGAGGGACTGAGCTCGGAAAGATGTGCAGCAGGTAAAGGTGATAAAGGATAATGAGGGAAACATACTCACAAGTGAGGAGAGTGTGTTGAGCAGATGGAAAGAGTACTTTGAGGGGTTGATGAATGAAGAGAATGAGAGGGGGAGAGAAGGTTGGATGATATGGGGATAGTGAATCATGAAATGCAATGGATTAGCAAAGAGGAAGTAAAGATAGCTATGAAGAGGATGAAGAATGGAAAGGCTGTTGGTCCAGATGACATACCTGTGGAAGCATGGAGGTGTTTAGGTGAAATGGTAGTGGAGTTTCTAACCAGATTATTTAATGAAATCTTGGAAAGTGAGAGGATGCCTGAGGAATGGAGAAGAAGTGTTTTGGTAATGATTTTTAACAATAAGTATGATGTGCAGAGCTGTAGTGACTACAGAGGGATTAAACTGATCAGTCACAGCATGAAGTTATGGGAAAGAGTAGTGTAAGCTAGGTTAATAAGGGACATGATGATTAGTGATCAGCAGTATGGTTTCATGCTGGGAAAGAGCACTACAGATGCAATGTTTGCTCTGTGAGTGTTGATGGAGAAGTACAGAGAAGGTCAGAAGGAGTTGCATTGTGTTTAGTAGACTTAGAGAAAGCATATGACAGGGTGCCTAGAGAGGAGTTGTGGTATTGTATGAGGAAGTCAGGAGTGTCAGAGAAGTATGTAAGAGTGGTACAGGATATGTACGAGGGTAGTGTGACAGCAGTGATGTCTGCAGTGGGAGTGATGGAGGTGTTTAAGGTGGAGGTGGGATTACATCAAGGATCAGCTCTGAGCTCTTTCTTATTTGCAATGGTGATGGACAGGTTGACAGATGAGATCAGACAGGAGTCCGCGTGGACTATGATGTTTGCAGATGACATTGTGATCTGTAGTGAGAGTAGGGAACAGGTGGAGGAGACCCTGGAGAGATGGAGAGATGCTCTAGAGAGAAGAGGAATGAAGGTCAGCAGGACTAAGACAGAATATATGTGTGTGAATGAGGGGGAGTATAGAGGAATGGTGAGGATGCAAGGAGTAGAGGTGGTGAAGGTGGATGAGTTTAAATACGTGTGATCAATAGTTCAGAGTAATGGTGAGTGTGAAAGAGAGGTGAATAAGAGAGTATAGGCAGGATGGAGTGGGTGGAGAAGAGTGTCAGGAGTGATTTGTAACAGACGAGTACCAGTAAGAGTGAAAGGTAGGGTCTACAAGAGGGTAGTGAGACCAGCTATGTTATATGGGTTGGAGACAGTGGCATTGACAAAAAGGTGGGAGTTAGAGATGGATGTGGCAGAGTTAAAGATGTTAAGATTTGCACTGGGTGTGATGAGGGTGGACAAGATTATGAATAAGTATATTAGAGGGTCAGCCTAGGTTGGAAAGTTTGGAGACAAAGCCAGAGAGGCAAGATTACATTGGTGTGGACATGTGCTGAGGAGGGATGCTAAGTATATTGGGAAAAAGATGCTAAGGATGAAGCTACCAGGCAACAGGAAAAGAGGAAGGCTTAAGATAAGGTTTATGGATGTGGTGAGAGAGGACATGCAGCTGGCTGGTGTGACAGAGCAAGATGCAGAGGACAAGAAGAAATGGAAACAGATGATCTGCTGTGGCAACCCCTAACAGGAACATTAGAAAGAAGATGATGATGATGATCTAGGAGACTCTCACTCTGATACCCTCCCTGTCGGAGGAATAAAGACACCTTGTTTAAGTTTCCAGTACTTTATTCAGTTAAGTCGGTACAGGGACTTGAAGTTCCCAGTAGTTTATTCAGTTAAGTCACTAGATGGACTTGAAGTTTCCAGTGGTTGATTCAGTCAAGTCAGAAGACGGACAAAGATGGAAACATCAACAAGGTGTCTTTACAGGGAAGGTATCAGAGAGGGTCTCTTAGATCTGGTTGCTAAAGTGATTTTATCTGGACTTATCCTTTATACTCTGTTGTTAGTCCTGTCACCCTCTGGGTCACAGGTGGGATACCATACTTCAGTTGAGTCCTCTGGATTACTTCTGTTTTCACTACTGCATAAAGAGGTGCAAGAGGCAAGTGTCATATGAGGAAGGATGTTTTTCAAGCAAGCTAGATTATCAGCAGAGTGATTAACACATTTGAGAAAGATGTAACAAAAATATATCCACTAACCTCTGGTTTAAAAATCAACATTCAAAATCCAGTGTGAAAATAAAGACCAACAGCCCACCTCTGATCTCAAAACAGTTTTTCCAGAGATGAGGTTTTATTTTCTTGCAGAAAGATTCCAAGTCAGAGGTGCTGCTTAAGCCTGCAGGCAATTAATTTGAGTTACCCAACACCCTTTCAGAGAACCGAGTTAAAAATCTGTTTTTTGTGTGTGTGTGCGCACATGTGTATGTAAGCAACATCTTATTTCATGGGGTCTTCCTGAACAGGTGCAAGATCAAAAGGGCTGCTAAACTTTGAGTTTCTGTTAGCCTGAGAAAAATTATATAATCTGAAATGAGTCAGTAGTACTGTGCTATCAATTTAAAGACAGAGAGACTCAGAGCATATTACATTTGTCTTCAGAACATCCATCATCACCAGCACTGTCTTGCTCTATATGTAAGTTTATTTTAGAACTGTGTTTGCTCTTAGATATAGCTAGGAAATAGGAAGATTAGACTAGTTGTTTTTCTGTATTGATGTTAAAACTATTCTACTGTATTATCGTAAGCATTTTCCTGTGATCTCTGAACTCTTTACTAGCACTGTGTAGTAATAAGTATTGTCTTGTGTTTTTATTATGTATTATTAAATATTTTCAAACCTTTCAACTGTGGCTAATTTGTGCAGAGATAATTTAAGCTCTAGAGTATATTGCTTGTCTGTAGTGATACTGTACAAAGACACTCTAAATAAGCCTTGCTGCTCAGTCACACTTACCATTTGTATAATAATATTGCACAGTAATAATTGGACACCCTTTAGTAAGGGCCTTATTAGTAGCCAATATTAGTGGTTGATGGCAGTGATTTCTACCTTCTAGCCTTGCAGAGAAGGGGGCATAGCTGGAGAAGCTGTGCCAGCCTTCCCCAGGAGTGTCTGTGTGTTTGTATATAACTCATATCTCCAAGTGTGTGTGTGTCAGCTACTTGGGCAGGGACACAAAGCAATGGTTGGACAGAGGGGGTGCTGGAGGTTTTAGCATGACCACTAGGCTTAGATTTGTACCCTATAGCTGTGCCCATGAGGAATCTTATTGGGGATCTGGAGAGAAAGGGAGAAACCAGCCCCAGACTTACTGTGATCTCTATGTGCTCTTAAGGGAAATTGTACTTTACTGTGTGTGTGTATTTGTTATCCTTCCCAATGTGAATGCCTCTCACTGGTGTTAGTGGTGAGGACTGAGGCTCCTTGATTACTGGGCCACTGCATGGGTGTTACAGAATCCCTTTAAAAAAATCATTAAATGAGCTTTCAAACCTCTTCTACTTCAGAAAGAAAATCCATAAGTGTTAAGATAATCTTGCCTAACATTTCCTCTTTTAGTAAACACACATTGTATCCTTCTGATCTTTGCTAATACACATTTCATACTTTGGAACACACCACCTCTCTTTGATTATAGTAGGAAAATATTAAGAAATCTGCCATTTTTTTAATAAAATTCAAGAAAACAGAACAAAATTATCTCATAGCACATTGTGCAGTAAGCGCAGTTACAAACTGCCACATGACTGAAATGATCATGTATGTATGTGTGGTTGGTCAGTGCTTTTTTTGACTTGGCCAAAAATCACAATCATTCTAAAAAACATGCAGACGTAAAGAAGAGTACAGTCTAGTTATAATAACCATAGCCTTGATGTAACAGCATGTTTCACACTTCCATCCTATCTTATGTGAATACAAACAATGTACTGCTTTAAATAATAGTAATAAAAAACACTAAAACCAATTAGGACCACTTAGAAACTCTAAAACTACAGAAGTTTAGTCTATCACTGTTGTCTTTATTTAGTAAGACTTCTTCAGATACAAATTCACTTAACATTCTAACAGGATGTGAATTTTCCTAATGATTTTAACAGGAACACGGTTTTTAATCTTAGTAATTATGAATTTAATGAAAAATAATCAATGTTATTATATAAGGGTTTGAATTTCATCCCTTATAACAAAGCAACTATACTAAATATGATATGTGATTTTAAAATATAAATATGAAAAGCACTTACACTAAGGTCTTTAAGAAAAATAGTTAATTTAGTCCATTTTAAAGTCTACTGTAAGTGTGCAAATATCCATGTATTGAATAATTCATTTAAGCAATAATAAAAAAATAGATGTAGATTTTGATTCAAAGATGGCTGCCATGCTGTAAACACTGCTAAACTGCAGCTCTTCAATTAACCTGAGAAAAATCTCTGATCTGAGTGGGTATCAGGAGGTTTAAACATCAAATTGACGATAAAAAGTTGCATTTATACTTACCTAATCTAAAATCAGTTAAAAAAGTGGGGGAAAAAAGTATTTATCCATCAGGATTACAAGTGATTACTTTGCTCTGAAGAGAGAGAAACAAACAAAGGACCATGTGCTTTCTTTATTCTGCCTTTCTGCTTGGGGAAAGAAAAATCTTGCAACAAGGAAGAACCATGGAAACAACTACTACTAAGACAAAGTTGTCAGAACTACAGTCGCCAGTAAAGGATGGAACTGCGAAAAAACAAAGGATTACTAGACAGCAGGAACAACAGAAACCAGAAACTAGATCCAGGACTGATCAGCCACTAAACATGGAGGATATCAACCACGCTTTACTACCTATACAGGAAGCTCTAAAGGACTTGACCTCACAAATACAAACATTTGGAGTTTTATGCAATCAATTGCTTCAGAGAATGGACAAAACTGAGACCAGAATTTCTGAAATAGAGGACAAAATTGACATGCTGGAGAAAAAATCAAAGGTATGTGATGTGGATGTACAAGCCATGCAAAATAAACTTATTGATTTAGAAGCAAGGTCTAGAAAAAATAATATTATTATAAGAGGAATCCCTGAAAACATCCAGTATGCAGAGCTAATACCAGCCATAACACAAATATTTGAAATCCTGTTAAATGATGCTGATGGGGTGAAACAGATTGTAATAGAAAGGGCACACAGAGTGCTGAGAGAGGTACAAGCTTCTACTATGCCTAGACCTGTACATGTTAAGATATTGAACTTTCAAGATGTTAGCAAAATACTGTTTACTGCAAAAAAAATGGTGGCTATGTTATGTGGAAAAAGTTAAAATATTTCTGGCTCAAGATTTACCATTACAAGTAAGGCAGGCTAGACAGTCTTTATCTGCTTACTGTAAATTTCTGATTGATAAACAAATTAAATTCCAGATGAAATACCCCAATATGCTTACATTTATGGTGGATGGCACTAAATATTCTGTTTCCAATAAAAATCAGGCAAAATAAGTGTTTCTGAAAGTTTTTAAAGTTCTACCTGCATCAGAGGGCTGAAAAGAACTTCCATTGAGACTGGCATGTTCATGTGGTCAGATCCAGCATGTATTTTACCTCAAGGCTTTTCTAATCCTTTGTTTCTTCACTAAACTTTTCAGGCCTCTGAAAAAGCAAAAAAAAAAAAACTGTTTGTTTATGCTAATCTGAGGGTCTGCTGTCTGGTTTCCAGACTTTTATGACCCCCAAGGTCTATTTCCATTGTGTGGTAATGTACTTTTACTATTTTTTTCTTCTTTTATAGGTGTGAACCAAAATCGTTTTTTTTAATATATGCAGTGAGTGGCAGGCACTGTGTAGGGTACAGATTTAAAATGTAGGATGCATTTTTTTATTTTTTTTTTCTCTCTCTCCTCTCTTCTGTAAAAAGTTTATCTACATAATGATTGCAACAAAACAGATACTTAAGGTAGGATAAAATAAGTACCCAATCTACTAAAAGTTTCCTTTACACAGTAATAACCTTAGAAATGAGATTTGTTTAACTAATAGTTAAACCAAAGCTGTAGTTAAGTAGCGGTGTTTGGTAGGGAATGTGTAGTTTAGACTTTGATGTAGATATGCTAGAATATATAGGTTGTAAGTTTAGGAAATGTTTTAAATGTTATTACCTGAAGTTTTTCAATGTGTTGGTGTGTTTAACCTTGTTTATATTTTCTCTTATACAAGACCTATATAAATCCTGGTCCAGGGGTAAAGTGGGTAAGCACTGGTTAGGGACGGGATGTAGGAAATGCTTCCAGATTAGATATAGTGTACAGTCAATACATGTCAATTTGATAATTCCCCTCTTATATTGTTATTTGATACCAAGACCTGCGAATGTGGGAGTTGAACTCATGGAATGTTAAAGGGCTTCAGAACTTGAAGAAGAGAAAGCTGTTGCAACACATATTATTACAGGACAAAGCACTGTTTGTATTTCTACAGGAAACACATTTGATGAATGAACAATGGAATGATATTAGAAAAAAGAACTGGATTAGAGAGCTAGTGACATCAGAAGGTAAGACAAACAGTGCGGGAGTGGCTATAATTATCAAAACCCAATACAAAGATAGGATTTTAGACTCCAAAGTGGATCCAAATGGGCGATGGTGTTATGTGATTTTATCGGATAATGCATTTGATAAACCTATCCTACTTTTGAATATATATGCCCCATGTAATGATCAACACAGTTTCATAGCATCATTATATCCAATATTAACACAATATGATGGTTATTATTTTGTTGTGGGTGGGGACTGGAATACATATCAAAATCCAAATTTGGATAGGTCTTGTCCACAAAGAGCATTTAATAAGCAGGCCGGGATAGCATTAAATGATTTTAAGGAAGATTTTAAATTATATGACCCCTTTTCTTATTCACAAGATATTAATAATGCAAATAAATACACCTTCTATTCACCATGCCACAAAATGTGGGCTAGAATAGATTACTTTTTGATATCTAAAGCACTAACGAATTTAGAACCAGTGGTGGTTATACATACTCGTCATCTATCAGATCACTCAAAAATTTCGTTAAAATTTTCTAAAGATTTAAAAGACACAAGAAGGCATAGGGGTTATAATTGGTCACGCAACCCAAATCTTTTAAGTAAAAAAGATATAGCAGACGGAATTATAAAATATTTGAAAGAATTTACAGATAGCTTGAAGCACCAAAAACATACTCCTGACATTGAATGGGCGACAGCTAAAGCTCAAATTAAAGGATTTCTTATATAAAAAGCCTCATATTATAAGAAAATTCATAATAGTGATATTCAAAAACTAGAGATAAGAATAAAACAACTTGATAATGAGCTGATTCAGAATTTTAACGCTCAAACTGAGGAGGAAATGTTGAAGCTTCAAAGGGATCTCTTTTTGCTTCATAATAATAAATTAACACTTCAAGAACATAGGTGTTTAGTGAAATATGCTAATAATGTTCAAATACCATCAAAAGCACTGGCAAGGATTATAAATCAATCAAAAACAACTAGATATATTTCGGAAATACAGTATAACGACACAATATATTCTAAAACTGAGGATATTGTTGATGTTTTTGGGAAAATCTATACTAAGGTGTATGAGGGGTAAACTGATAGGTCTCTACATAACCAGCATAAAAGTTTTCTGCAAAAAATTAACTTTCCAGAATTAGAAGAGAGCCTGCAAAGTGACCTGATTAAACCTATTTCTAAAGAAGAAATAGTATATACAATTCAACATATGAAAGCACATAAGTCGCCAGGGCCTGATGGTATTACAGCTGAATTTTACAAAGAGTTTGCTGATAGTTTGGGAAAAGAATTGTCTCATGTATTTAATTATATAACTAAAAATAAAATTAGTGACCCCCACCTCAATGCGTCAAAAACAATTTTCATACATAAAACCAATTCAGATCCCTTAACCCAGATAATTACAGACCAATAGCACTAATGAATGTGGATATGAAAATTTTAACATCAATTATAGCATCAAGACTAAAGAAGGTTTTGATATATCTAATTTCTAAGGAACAAGCTAGATTTATGGCAACTAGACAAACTAGTGATAACACACTTACACTGCATAATATGATGACGTATGCTAAACAAAACAACTTTAATATCTATGCTCTTATAATAGATGCCCAGAAAGCATTTGATAGAGTAGACATAAAGTTTTTGTTTGATGTGTTACCCTATTTTAACTTGCCCCAAGAATTCATTCAGATACTACAAATATTATATAGTAATCCATACACTACGCTATACATCAATAGGACTTATTATAACAGAATTCAGATTAAAAATGGTACTCGTCAGGGTTGTCCCATGTCCCCCTTATTGTTTAACCTATATCTAGAACCCCTATTTTTATATATCAAGCCAAATTTGTATCATAATGCACCAATAATTTATAGGAATAAAATATTAATGTCAGCATTCGCCGATGATCTTATTATTTATTGTACAACCCCAATTTCGGACAGTGAAAAGATATTAAAGCTCATAAACAAATTTTCGGTAGTTTCTAATTATAAAATTCACTTACAGAAAATGAATATCTTCCCGTTAAGAACCCCAAAACCTTTTTCATTAATGGCCCTGATGGGGAAGTTAACATGTAAAGAAAATATTAAATATTTGGGTATCAACTTCTCTACGGATAATAAGGACTTTTATAACAATAATGTTAAACGAGTATGGGAACACATAATAGCTGATTGTGACAGATGGAAGAATGTAAAACTACCGGTATTAGCAAAAGTATCAATAGTGAAAATGAATATACTACCATGAATGTTATACATATTTAGGTCTACCCAATTATCAATTTCAAAAACAGTTTTTAAACAAATGCATAAAGATCTAGCTAAATTTATCTGGAACCCAAAAAGAACTAGAATATCTTATGAGAAATTAATGACCCCTAAAACAAGAGGGGGACTTGAGCTACCAAACTTTGAAGCATATTATTTGATTGTAAACGCTAATCAAATTTTAAGAATTGCTAATTATGATCTAACGAATACAAAATGGATACCAACTTGGGTGGTCTTGAATCATAAGCATATTTTGGATAGGAAAATAAATCCTAAAGCATTACCCTTTATGGACAAAATTAGTCTGATAAAATATGGGGTCATGGACCACATAATAACCTGTCTCATCTTTGCAAACTTTATTTCAGTCCGTAGATTTATTGCAATATAAGATGGTTCTTCAACCTTTCCACAGGAATCCTAATTTTAAACTAAATAATCAGCTGATCGATCTCAGCAAATTTCCATTAATAGTTAATCTGACTCTATTTGATGTTTTTAATAAACTTGACTTATCGGCTTTACAAATTAGACAGGAAATGAATCTACCTAGAAGTTACATTGTTATAATGAGACAAGTTAAAGAACTTGCCTTGAGCTATTTTAGGGACTTTATAGCTGCAGCCGGATTTGTGGATAAGTGCTCTGAATTGTGGCAAGCTATCCAACAAGACACTAAATTTATAGCAACTGCATACAAATTAATTAAGGATTTGAAATTTCAGGACAAAATTTTGCTTTCAGAGTATTGGGTAAACAAAGTAACAGACAATCAGATATTTAAAGCAATTGATATAACTAGGAAATCAGTTTCTTTTCAAAAACTGATGTACACGCAATTGATGATTTGGAACAATGCATATTACACACATCTTAGTTTACATAAATTTAACCCTAGGAATTCTCCAATTTGATCATACTGTGCAGATCAAACAGCGGATCTTCTTCATATGTTCTGGAGTTGTAAATGGGTATATAAACTTTGGAACTCTCTTAAAGTACAGCTGCAAAAGATGGGTTATCAAAGTTCTACACTGTCATGGGAATTTATGATTCTACACATTCCTCCAAGAGAGCTTTCCAGATCGCAAACTATTATTTGTATGAATATTTTTTTGCTGATGAAACTCTATATAGCCACAAATTGGCTGGAACCACATAAGACATCATGGAATAATTTTAAGCTTGTGGCTATAAAACATATACTAGCACATAAATTACTTCTGAAACAAACTAACAAAATTATTAATAACCTGAAAATATGGGAAAAGGTCTTCAATATTGTATTAGCATGATACTGATTTTAGGAATATATTAAATATAGGAAGCATTTCATGTAGATATTGTATAAATGGTTTGTAGTAGTTATAGTATATTGTGTGTGTGATGTTTATTGTATTTTTGTAATGTTTTTGGAAAATATATTTCAATAAAAATTTATTATGGAAAAAAAAAATAGATGTAGATTTTATAACTTCAGTATAGTAGAAAGGTAATGGGGCCACAGTGGTAAAGTGGTTAGCGTTGTCACCTCACAGCAAGACGTTCTCCCGTTCAATTCTGGAGCTCCTTCTGTGTGGAGTCTGCATGTCCTCCCCTCGGTCGAGTGATGTCTAAAGACATGCAGGTAGGTGCGTGCGTGAATGGGTGTGCCTTCCTTGAAGGTTGGACATCGGGCTGGCAACTTTGCACCATAAAAATCCACTGCTAATCATTAGCGGACTGGAGTTCCACTGTGGCGACCCCTAACCGGGAAAAGCTGAAAGAATAGTAAAAAAGGTAATGTTAAATAAATTAAGTAACAAAAATTGGTGATTTAAGAAAGCATATGAGTGCGCTGAATTAGTGATAATGAATACTGAAAGGTATAATGAAGAATTACTTAATTTACAGAATAATGTAAGCAGTTATTCTGAAATTATGAAAAGAGAGTTGTTAAACCAGTATCAGTCATTAGATTTACAATGGTTGGATGTATTTCATGAAGGCAATACTGACACAGATTTATCTGCCATTTTTATGTATTTATTGATTTATTAATTTATTTCCAGTTTGCTAACTGGTTAGGTAGACTGGTCAGCAGATACTTTTCAGCCACAAACCAAGCCAGTCAGCATATAGAAGTGGTGTTCATTAAGTGATACTTATAAATCAAATACTTATAAATCAAATGCACAACAATATACAGAGAGCCAGACCCTAGCTAGGGTCAAACAAAAAAACTTCTCCAAAGCTGATTACAACCTCCTGGGGGAAGGTATAAACAGTTTCACAGCCCCCTCCCCCTCCATAGGAACTGGCATGTATGTCCAAACCAACACCAAAGTACTATACAAACATTTATATAGCTGCTGGAAATCATGAATACCTGACAGGGCAAAATCATCCTCCTCAAGGAAGAGTAAACCTGGTGGACATCTGCAATAAATAAACTCTATAATAAAAGGAAAGAAATTGCTGTCCAGGACCAAAAAGGAGCAGATTCCTAATTGGAAGCAATCTCTCCTTAGCCTGAACAAGCAAATAAGAGCACTAGTGAAATCCTCCAAAGCAAACTTTGAGTCCAAACTGGCCACATCTACTATAGGCAATCATACTGCCTTCTTCACATATGTCCGCAATCTCAAAGGAAGCACTCAGATCTGCTCAGAATTGGTGGTCAAGGACACCACATACACAAATGCCATAGATATAGCCAACCTGCTGACAGACAAGTTCAGTGAAAACTTTACCCCTCTGTTCCCTCATCAGTAAATCAGGACATCCCCAGCACCAGCCCCCCTCCCTTTATCTCTAGGGACCAATTCTTCACTGCCCTGTCAAAATCAAAAAATACAACCTCCATGGGACCCAATAACATCCAAGGCTGCATCCTACATGAACTCAGGTAGGAATTTGCAGCACCATTAGCTAACCTATACAACCAAAGCCTCAGCACTGGCTTCATCCCAGCCGAGAGGAGGACAGCCACTGTCATCCCTTTGCACAAAGGTGCAGCGTCCACCAATCCAGGAAATTATAGTTCATAGGTTCATAAATTAGGTTCATAGATTAGTACTAGGCTAACTGCTCGTGGGCCATTTTAAGTCTAGCCAATTACCCCATGCAAGAATCAAACCGTGCACCTTGCATTTATAAGATATACACCTTAACCATTATGCCAACCCTCCCACCTAATATAGAGAGAGAGAGAGAGAGAAAGAATCAAACCCTGTATTCCTGACTACAGGAAGAAGCCCATTAACATCTCACAGTCTTAATCCACTGCACTAACTGCTAGAAGAGGTTTACTCTTCCTTGAGAATTATAGACCCATCAGCCTAATTAGCCTGATCTACAAGGCCATAGAATGGATTATCATGGACCTCATTAACAAGCACATTGGCAACCTCCAAACACTCGATCCCACACAGTTTGGTTTCATCAAGGGGAGGTCATGCCTGTTAAATTTGGTTGACTTCTTTGAGACAGTCACCAAAGCCATGGACAAAGGGAAGACGGTGCACACTGCCTAACTTGACCTGGCCAAAGCCTTCAATACTAATTTCCCACTCAGGTATAATAGTCAAACTCTCTCAACTAGGCATCAATCTGTATGTTACCAGATGGGTAGCAAACTGGCTCACTGATAGAGACCACCTAGTCAAAATAGGAGGAGCCACCTCAAGTAGTATACCTGTAATGAGAGGTGTATCCCACTGATTGGTCTTGGGGCCTGTGTTGTGTGGGATATACTTTTCTGAGGTGCAGACCAAAACTGGTGGACTATGGCTGACTCCATTTGCAGATGACTGCAAGCTGGGTCCTGTCATCAATTCCTCTAGTGTTGTGGACATCCCCCAAGAGGGTGTCACTCAAACAAATGACTGGTGCCAGAAACATGGCCTGAAACTGAATCATCGCCATTGGGGAGAGTGATGTCCCGACAAATTATCACATTGATGACAAGGTCCGAAGCATGCAATCAGTTGTGAGGGACTTGGGAACCCAGGTTGACAGCAAACTGACTTTTGACCACCATGTTGCCTCCATTGTATGGAAAGCTTTCTACATGGCCCACCTCATAAGTAAGGGTATCTCATCCAGGGACAAGGAGGTCATAACATTCTTGTATTCTTCCCTTATAAGACCCATGATTGAGTATAATGCCCCTTTCCGGCATGTACCTCACAAACACATGCAGCAGCTGGGGAGACCACTGAGGTTCTTCACCAGGAGAATCCAGGACCTCAGACATCTACCCTACACTGACAGGCTAAAAGACCTGTCTCTTTCCTCATACAGACTCCTCAGAGGTGACCTCTTTCTGGCATACAAAGCAATCTCAGAGCCTGCCTTGATAGGAATGCTGCATATCCACAAGTCAAGCTCCACTCGAGTAACCCACACATTCGACCTCAACCTGGTCTGTGACATCAGTAGGACTTGATGGGACAGATCTGGGACAGATTTGTGTTCCAGAGTCTCTCCCTTCTGTGAAATAGACTCCCTCTCCGTGTCAATCAGAGTACCTCATTAACCTTTTGTAAGCGCAATCTGGATAACTGGATAGGGAGCAGAAAATACACTCCTGGGATTCCACCTGTGTCCCTGCTGGATAGGAACATCTGTTGCTGACTTGTTGGAACATGAACTAAATTATTGGCTAGGCTTGTAAGGGCCTCAGGGCCAATATCCTAATAACTTCCTATGATCCTATGACTTCCTATGATAAGTACACAATGATTGTACACTGAGCAAAAGTAATACTAAGGAGTTATAATAAACATTATTCTAGTATTTTAATTGTGCAACCTTTGTAAGTTCAGATGTGTTTTAGTAAAGGCATGGCATACAATGATTAGCCATATACTCTGTTCAAGCACTGACTAGCCATGGTCCCTAAAGCTGAGGCATCTGGTATCCTGCAGCAGTTATTCTTTTAATGTAGTTTTGAAAGCTTGCAGAGTGCTTTGCTCTCTAGCCTCACCTGGGAGTTTATTCTAGACTGCTGGAGCTTGCTTTAAGAATGGAGATTCTCCTATGGCTGTCTTACATTGTGGTCTAACGAGTACTAAGCCCTCTTCCTGATTGCCTGTCAGGGAATAGTTTGGTTGTTTAATTTGTAGTTTGGTTCTTACAAATGAACAATGTCCAGTGTTTTAGTAATATGCACACCTGTGAACCTACGAACAAGATTGCTCTCTCATTGATAGGTAGCCATTTGAAACATTGGAGGAGTTACAAAACTGACAAGCCCACAGATGGTTGCTTTTTGGAACACCGAAAATATTCAAGGACCGATATAAAACAGTAGAATTTTTTAAGTCAGGTTAAAAAAAAACAAAATTTTTTATATATATATATATATATATATATATATATATATATATATATATATATTAAAAGGTAAAAATAACAAATATCACACTGACACATGGGTGAAAATAAGAGTTTTTTAATAAAGGTAAGCTCTTTCACGAGCAAACCATCACTTCGTCAGACCATAATACACAAGCTGAAACAGATTAAAATAAATATACAATAAATATACACCCCTGACCAATCAAAATGCATTCAAAACATATACACCCAATCAAAGCACTTCCTTAAACAATGATATGCTAAACAAAGCAAATGATTATGGTATCCAATCAAAAATACATTTCAATAGAGGGCAACAACAAAGCCTGGATTGGATAAAAGACAACCTATAAAAATCACTAAACCATATTAAAATGAGTAAATGCAGCATCAAATCAAAGTATACATTTCAAGTGTTCTATCTAATCAACAAGGGCCGCAATGAACCTCTTGACTAGATATGAAAAACCAACCAGAATCTTGGAAATCTATTGAATGAAACACCTCTTGATGCTAAAATCATCTAGTTAAACTGTGGGACTTTAAAACCCATTTAAGGGAAACCATCATGTTCTAACCTGACACACTGTCTGCTCTAAATTTAATAATCCACCTCAGTTCTGTTCTCTCCATTGTATTATTTAAATCACCAAGCCTAGGATTCTCTTGAAGCCTAGGGTTCTCTTTTGACCTGAAAACATAAGCTTCAGTGCAACATTCTTGATAAACAACTTAAGGTCAATAATCATGTTAACAAAATCGGCTCTGTGGGCAGGAATAAAAGACAAACCTTTTTTCAGAATAGATAACTCCATATCAGTCAAAGGTCTATGAGAAATATGTTTTCTTGATTGTTGGATGGTCCTCATCCTCTGGTACCTGTTTCTTCTTGGTATGCACACTGCTCCTCAATTGATAAAGGGCTTTTGAATAGTCCATCCTGATAGGCAAGGTTAAACCTGGAAAAAATTGATCAGAGTGGACTGGACTGGTCTTTCTCCTCACATCTGATGGAACTGGTGAAGAGAGAACATCATCATACGTTGCCTTGGAAATAGTTGCACCTAGCGAAGTTGGAGGAACAGAGGAGATGCTAATATGACCAGAATCCACATTGCTGTTGAGCACATTAAGTCTGTGTGTGTCACTGTCTTTGATTTCACTATTACCAGTAACCTAGGTAGGCCAAGGACATGAAAAAACATGACCACTTTTAAAATCACTAGTGTTTCTCTCAAGCTTTTTCTTTTTCTGTGCAGCAAGTCTATTCTCATTTGCAGTGACATTATCCATAACTTCACTTAGTTCTATATAAACAACATCAGAGGGAAATAAATTCTATATTTCATTTTGTTGTTGTTTTAACTCTTCCACGAGTTTAAGTTCACTCGGCTTGAAGAATTCAATAAGTCATTTTAAATAGCTGAAACTTGTGTCTAAATTCAATTACTGCCACTTCACAAGCAGTTCAGGATAATGTTTGCCATAGATGGGCATCTTCAATACCCTTTAAGCTTCTTGGCACAACTTGTAACTCACATCAAGCTTCAAAATGGAAATGTTGATCTGCAGACTTTTGAGTTTATATAACAAATTATCCATCACATTCAAGCAAAAGCGAAGCTTCTCTCGATCAAATCCATCTTCATTCAGAAGGCAGTCCAAAGATTTGCCAAGATTTTTAAGCAATGGATTATTGGAACACATCAAAAATGCATTGAAATGGAAGGTGCTTCACATATGTTTAAGTTCACAGTCCTTGAGAGACTTCAAGAGAATCCCAACAACATTGCCTGTTGAGCCATAATATTATTGTTGAGCTTTTGAATTACCTCATTGTAGACTCTCCATTGATACCCATTCTGCAAGGCTTACCTAAGGTTCAAAACGATCCTTTGAAATCTCCATTCCACCCTATTGTTGCAGGGAGAGGCTTGTTTACCAAACCTTTCTCTTCACAATTTACATAGAGAGACAGTTGAGGTCTGCTTTAAATACATCAGAGACTGCACTCATAGATTCAAAGCACTTTCTTCAAGATTTATATGTCTTTGTTAGTCAACACAATTTGCCTGTTGAGTGTTGTTTGGTTACCTTAGATGTAACTTCATTATCTACTCTGATCCTGGATTTAGATTTTGTTAAAGCTTATTTATGTGAATGCAGTTCTACAATAATAATCAAATTGATATAGTGAGCTTATTTATTGAGATTGTAGCTGAGAATAATGTTTTTGTTTTTAATGGGACATATTTTTTGCAGATAGTTGGTGTAGTCATGGGTTCTTCTTGTGCCAATAGCTACACCAACATGGTACTTGCTCAATGGGAAAATCTGTTTGTTTTCACTTCTTCCCATTTTTCACATTTTATTAATTTTTATCATAATTTTGTTGACAATATTTTTATGCTATGGACTGTATCTGTGGATCATTTATATGAATTTGTTGAGTAAAAAGGGTAAAAATGTTGACAAGATTTAAGTAAAACTTCAAAGTTTACAAGTAGTGATAAGTAACTTTTTTGTATTCTGGTAGAGTTAGTATTAATTACCAACTATTTTGCCTTTGGAGACAAAGGGCCAGATTCTAAAAGAGTTGCTCTTAGTGTAAGTCGGCCCTGATTCCGAAAGACCCGTTCTCAGTGTAAGTGACCTACTTTGGTGTAAGTCCTGTCTATAAACAGATTTATTATGGGGTCAGATTCTAAAACATCTGACCTCACCCTGCTCTCAGTGTAAGTTATCACTTACACTGAGAGCAAGTTTTTTTGAATCAGGGCCAAATTGTTCCACAAATTAAGGAAGTGGCCATGGGCACCATCATAACCCCTTCATATGACAATTTAGTTATGCAACAGTGAGAATCAGGGGGTATTGTAAAATGTGAGTCAAAAGACAACATTGTGTTTTGAAAAAGGGTATTGGTTTTATATATATATATATATATATATATATATATATATATATATATATATATATATATATTTTAATTTTATTCGGAAGCGTGTTAAAGATTAGTTTAAGGTTACTATAAATAGTTGGTATTCCGCCATCAATTTTTTTAAGTTTTACATATAAATGGAATGGGGCAAAATTGGGTTTTTAGACATTCATTTGCATGTGAATATTGACAATGATACTTCTGAAGCTAAGATTTTTTTGAAAGCCACAATTTGTTAATACTTAATGTTAAGTTGTCAATCTCGCCTTCATTCTTGCTTGATGGGTTCGGAGCCGATCCCTCGGCTCCGACTTGGCACTTGCTAAGCTCAAGAGTCACTTTTACCAGCTTGAGGCAGCCCCATATCCCATGATGCAAGGCGGTAAGTACCCAGATCTCGTTTGCCGCTTAGGAGGTCTTCTTTACCAGCTCCTGGTAAGTTATTCACTTTGTGAGATTTAAGCCCCTTTTAGTAAAAAACCTTTATTGATAGTTTTAAGTTTATTTTGTACTTTTTCTGACAGAAAATCCCTGTCTTCTTTAATTTTGTTAGTCAAACTTTTCCCTATCCCATCCCCCCCCTGTTAGGGTGTGTGTGTTGGTTTTATAGAATACCTTTTGGTATTTTATTTAAGTTAATTTTGACTGGTGTGTGTGTGTGTTTTTCAGCACCATGTCAAAGGAGAGGGTCTCAGGTTTTAAGAAGTGTGACTCGTGCTGTCAGAAGATGTCTCTGACAGACGGTCAGACTTCTTGCCTGTATTGTCTGGGCCCTCTTCACCTGCAGGACTCCTGTGCTATTTGTCATTCCTTCAGCCAGAGAGTCCTGCAGGAGAGACATAAGCTGATACTTAGGTTTCTTGCCGGAGGGCTCTCCGCTAAGTCGGCTCCACCAAAAGCAGCAAAACCTTCCAAGGCGCAGGCTTCTGTATCTAAGCCTGCGGCCTCGGCCCGACTCATTGAGTCGAGATCGGCCCGGCTGGAGCCGATTCTGGCTTGACAGCCTTCGGCACCGATGGCTATCGGTGCCGAATCTGTATTGACCACTCGATGTCGGCTCCGATCGGTTCCGACACCCATGTGGCACAGGCATCGGTGTCGGCCCGATCGGCTCCGACACCGTTACTTTGGTGGCTGTATCGGCTCCGGCTGGAGCCGATACATCGGCTTCCTGTCGGCCCGAGTTCGGCTCCGACAGGATCTATAGAATCGGCTCCGATGGCTCATTCCAGGAAGAGGTCGAGGTCTCCTTCCTTGGAGCCGATACTTTCGACTCGCTTCACCTCTTCTATCGGAACGGAGCCATCGGAGCCGATCTTCAAGGTCATCCAGGTTGTCAGATCATGACCTAGAGAGAGTGGTCAGTAGATTACTTAAGTCACAGGTACTGGCCCAAATGTTACACAGTCCGTCTCAACAGACGACTGTTGGTCCACACCCGTTACAGTTCCTCCTTCAACTCTACCCCAGAGCTTGGAGTTGGAGTCTTCGAATGGTTACTGCTACGGCTGGAGGACGGATACCCCTTCTGTTCCTTCAGCCTCTACTCTGATCTCCTCTTGAGACCTTCCTTAGAGGGATTCGGTGGTCGGGCTTCCATGGTCTCCACCGAGGGGTGAGTGGCATCGGACCCTTGTCCGAACCCGCTCTTCCCTTGGAGCCTCGGCCTTGGTGAGCTCGGCTCCGACATCTGCCTCGGAGACTTCCCTTCGGTGGTCCCTGGAGTTCCTAGCTCTTGGAGCGGGTTCTCTCGGACCTGCCTGGGAGGGAGCATTCGAGGTGATGAAGAGTGTACTGGCCACTGGTATCAGTCAGCAGTCTGTTCCCGTAGCTCCTCCCTCTATAGTACCTGTTGACATCTCTGCCACTTCTCTTGCTACAGGACCCAGAGATCCTCCGCCTCAGGTTTCCCATTGGGAATTTCCTCTTCCGAGGATTCTCCTGATGTTTCGGGAGATCCTCCTAGGAAGAGGACTTGTAAGAGGAAGCATGTAGACTCCCGAGTCTGTCACTGGATACTGACTTTGATGAGTCAGAGGGATCCCTAGATCCCCTCTGAGGATGTCTCCTTCTCAGACATCCTAGAACTTCTGAAACAGAGGGGAAACTGGCCCACCAACAATCCCTCTGAGGATGAGTCAGTATACCTAGAGGCGTTTGGATCTCGGCCCTCCACCTCCTGGGTGTCTCTGCCTTCGACCCCTTATGCAGGTTATTGCACGAAGGCGTGGGCAGCTCCTGACTCTGTAGAGCCAGTCCCTAGGAGGCCTTCAAAATTTATCACTGCCCGTGTGACAAACAATTCCTTACTAAGGGTGTCCCCGCTGATGCCATGGTGGTGGCTGCGGCCACCAAAAAGGAACTTGCAGATCCTTCCGTGCCCGTCCATCCTCCTAATAAGGACTCTAGGACCATGGATAGGTACGGTAAGCGGATGTTTTCCTCAGCGACCTTTGCTATGCGTTCGCTGAATTACCTATGTCACTTCACCAGACTCCAGAGGGATATCCTGAAGGAGCTGGGAGAAGTAGTTCAGGATCCTACAGCTGCAGGGGCTCAAGAAAAAATTGCTTCTCAGCTAGGAACCCTCAATTCCATTGCAAACTCCTCCATGCGGCTAATATCTTATACTGCGGATGGAGCGAGTAGAGCCGCAGGCACAGGTGTGGCTCTTAGACGCCAAGCCTGGATGCGGCTATGTGATTTTGCAGATCCCTTTAAGGCGTCCTTCACAAATTCTCCCTTTGATGGGTCAGCTTTGTTTGGCCCTCAGGTGAAGGAAACCTTGACCAGGTGCGAGCAGGACGGCAAGACTCTTTCTGCTGTTGGAGTCCGTTTTTCCACCCCTTCTAGGCCTTATCCCAAAGGACAGAAGGGTGGGAAGATGTGGTTCCGTAAATCCCAAGGAGTCACGCCGGATTCACGTGGTCAGTTTACCCCTAGAGGCAGAGGGGTAACAACAACAGACGCTCTAGAGGCAGAGGGGGTCCGAAGAACCAGGGAAACAGGGAGCCTCTCTCTGACAAGCCCTTTCAGCATCCCTGAGGTGTTGCCAGGCTGTCCCTCCTTGGAGGCAGTCGGGGGAAGATTATCACTGTACCCAGAAGCCCGGCATTCCCTCACTCAAGACAGATGGGTACAGTCGATCATATCCAAGGGTTACATAATTCCTTTCGCGGAAAGACCTTCCCTCAAGTTCCCTTCCAGATGTACCACCTGGTCTAAGGGAGATTGCAGAGTCAGAAATCGCAAAACTACTGCAAAAAAGAGCCATTCAGCCAGTTACAATAGACCATTCAGAGCCCGGAATCTACTCAAGGTTCTTTTTGGTCCCCAAAAAGACGGGAGACTGGAGACCAATATTGGATCTCAGCAGACTCAACAAGTCTGTCAGGAAGACAAGATGTCGAATGGTCACTCTTCAGTCAATTCTGCCCTTCTTACAGAAGGACAACTGGATGTGCTCAATAGATCTTCAGGATGCGTACTATCACATCAAAATTCACAGACGCCCAGGAGATTTCTCCGCCGGCTGGGGTCCAGTCATTTTCAGTTCAGAGCCCTGCCCTTTGGTCTCACTACAGCCCCAGAGTGTTCACCAAATGCATGGCAGTGGTCACGGCTCACCTGAGACGTCAAGGATTCCAGGTGTTTCCGTATCTTGACGACTGGCTCCTGTCAGCCACCACCAGGCATCAGCTTATACAAGCCAGGGATTACACAATAGACCTTTGTTCTCATTTGGGCATCTCAATCAACTTCGAAAAGTCATCCTTATCGCCCTGCCAGTCTATTACCTTCATAGGCGCAAACTTAAACACTGTTCGGATGTCAGCTACCCTTATAGATCAAAGAGTTTCAGACATTCAGAGTCATGTTAGGATCATTCCGGCCAGCAAGAAAGTACAGGCCAGAATGGTTCTAAAGGTATTAGGTCTCATGGCTGCGGCCATTACTCTTCTTCCCCTGGCTCGATTCTACATGCGCCTTCTTCAGTGGATGCTGTTCACACAATGGTCATACCAGCAACTTCCAATGCGTCACCAGATTCTGGTGACACAGTCATGCAAAGAGCATCTTGCTTGGTGGATCACATCGCCTCAGGTTCACCAAGGCAGGTACTTTGTACCCCCATCCCCGATAGCCACTGTCACCACGGATGCCTCCTGATCGGGTGGGGGTCATTATCAGGGCAGGATGGTTCATGGGACGTGGCAGCCGTTCGAGTACCATCTGCACATAAATGTCCTGGAGATGAGAGCAGTGCTTTTAACGTTGCAAGCCCTCAACGACTTTCTTCCCGTAGGGACAATTGCAGTCCACACAGACAACATGTCTGTAGTTTGGTATATCAACAAACAGGGCGGAACCAAGTCCTACCCTTGTGTCGAGAAGTGCTCAGACTATGGCAATGGGCGATCTCCTCTCATCGGTTTCTGGTAGCAACGCATATCCCTGGGAAAACCAACATTGTAGCGGACAGATTGAGCAGAGCTATTCTCATGCCTCACGAGTGGTCTCTCAAGCAATCTATAGCGGAAGAGATTTTTCTGGAATGGGGTCGCCCATGTTGCAATCTTTTGCTACTCCCCAAAACAGCAAATGTCCAGACTTCTTCAGCCTCTTCCTCTATCAGGCCATCCCCAGAGACGCTCTGACCCAGGATTGGCCCCAGGGACTTCTTTATGCCTTCCTCCATTTCCTCTGATCCCTCAGGTGATCCAGAAAGCTACCGCTTTGAGAGCCAAATTGATTCTCATTGCCCCTTACTGGCCTCGACAAGTTTGGTTCCGTTCCTCCATCATCACCTTTTGGTGCAGCCGTGGCATCTGGACCCAGTGCCAGATCTTCTGATTCACCAATCGGGTCAGCTGCACCGTCAATCCCTTCTCTCAACCGCACAGCATGGTTGCTCCACTTCCTTCCTTAGCCAGGCTTCCTTTGATCTCTAACCCAGTTAGAGACATCATAGTAGCTTCGCTAAAATCCTCTACCAGGAGGATTTATACAAGCAAATGGAACGTTTCTCTTATTGGGCTAAGGCCCAAAATATTGATCCTTTTACTGCCCCTGTTCAGGCAGTCCTGGACTTCTTAGCAGAGATTTTTCATGCAGGCTCCTCTTCTTCCACAGTCAGAGTTCAATTGGCTGCTATTTCCAATTTTCATGTCGGGATAGCAGATCATAATATTATGTCCCATAGGCTCTGCAGGGCCTTCTTGAAAGGAATTTTCCTACTAAAGCCTCCAATCAGGAATCCTCCTCCTCAGTGGGATCTAAATTTAGTGCTGACATCCTTGATTCTTCCCTTCGAGCCAGCTGTTTCTTGTTCCCTGAAATATCTTTCTTGGAAAACTTTATTCCTAGTGGCTATTACATCTGCCAGGAGGGTGTCTGAACTTCATGCTCTTTCGGTTCGACCCCCTATTTGGTTTTCACAAAGACAGAGTATCTTTGAGAACTAATCCAACCTTTTACCTAAGGTCGCTTCAAAGAACAATCTGAATCAATCCATTGATCTCCTGTATTTTTCCTAACTATTCAGATAGAGCTGAACAAAAGCTACATTATCTTGATGTCCACCGTCAACTTAGATATTATTTGGACAGAACAAAAAATTTAGAAAATCTGATCAACTTTTTGTTTCCTATGCGGATAATGAAAAAGGCCTTCCTGTTTCTAAAGTGACCTTGTCCAGATGGCTTTCTTCGGTCATCTCTGAAATTTATACTCAGGGGAAAACAGCTGTGCTCAAAACCTAAAGCACATTCAACTAGGAGCTTAGCTACTTCTACAGCTTTTCAAGCTAGACTTCCTTTGGACACTATTTGTGCAGCGGCCACTTGGGCTACTCCTCACACTTTTGTTTCCCATTACAAATTGGACTTGGCCTCCAGGGACAGAGCCAGTTTTGGCTCTACAGTCCTCAAGAGTTTGTTCCATTGAGCCACCCAGGATAGAGGTGCTAGGACGCGTCCCATCAAGCAAGAATGAAGGCGAGATTGACAACTTAACATTAAGTTATGTACCTACCATAACGTTCCATGTTAGTTGTCTTCTCGCCTTCTTTCTTGCGACCCTCCCTCCTTCCCCTGGCCTGGACAGACCTTGTATAAGAAACTGTTATGCTGAAGACCATTCAGACCTGGTCCTTCTTCCATCTGTAAGTTTTCTTTCTTCCTTTGGGAAGTATTTTATGCTTGGTGCTATTGCCCTTTGTCAGCAAACGAGATCTGGGTACTTACCGCCTTGCATCATGGGATATGGGGCTGCCTCGAGCTGGTAAAAGTGACTTTCGAGCTTAGCAAGTGCCGAGTCGGAGCCGAGGGATCGGCTCCGAACCCATCAAGCAAGAAAGAAGGCGAGAGAAGACAACTAACATGGAACGTTATGGTAGGTACATAACTTCTTATTTGCACAAAAGTAATAGCTATCCAGAATATTTAACAAAGGGGGTTATTAAAGGACTCTATATTAATATATCCAGACTCATAAGTTCAGACATTATTTTTGAGAAAGAGCTGGACACATTGCTAGAAACATTTCAACAATGGAGATACAACACTATATATATATATATATATATATATATATATATATATATATATATATATATATAGATAGCTAAAATTATTAATTACATTTAAGCTAAAAGATATGAAAAACATGCACCTGTTTTGAAAGATTGAGATACAGATGGATAAATAGTCTCAAGCTAAAATAGGGTACAATACTCTTTAGCCTGACCTATAACATGTAGTGTAGATGGTGGTAATTTGAGACAAGTAGTATAAACTAACTGAAAAATTATAGAGGGAGGGAAATCATGCACTAGAAAATACTTTGGGGAATTGTCTTTTTATTCTCTTGTAAGTGAGGCAAGTATTATTAAAGACATTCTAAAGCAAAAAGAAAAGGAAAGTTTATTAAGGAGAATTGTAGGATCTTCTGTGGGGTTTTTGTAAAGTGTGTAAGTTTATTAATCAAACTAAGAATAATATCTTAAATGAAATAAATATATGCTTTTGTCCTCGGACATATAGACACGCTGTTATGAGAATGTGGTATATTTGGCAGAAATTAATTATTAGGATCAAGGAACACTTGAAAGCTATTATAAAAATGTACCCATGAACACACTGATAAAAACATTCTCATTTATTTTCAGTATTTTAAGAGTCAGTGAAAGTATTTATTTATGCAGGGGACTTTGATATTATTAATAATAATAATACCCATTTAATATGACCTGGGAGCAATGTCTGTTTAAATAACTTGCTCAAGGTCATACAGTAGGCAAATAAGAGCTGAGGGAATCAAACCACCCTGTACAGGAATGACAGTTTATTAGCCTAATCTTCTGTGCTAACTGCCATATAGCATGCTTAGCATATAAAGAATTAATTTGGCAGAGAAAATTAATGCTACATTCCCACCAGAAATCACTAACAGTTTAAATATCAAATGTTTGTTGTGAATAAATGAATTAATTGTGACTGTGTATTTAAAGAAATGTAATGTTGAGTGAGTTTAGTTTTAAAGAAATCTTAATTCAATAAAGACTAAATAGATAAACTAAATGTTTGCATAGCTGGAGTTTCTAAGTCAATTGTTTTGATTTTATTGTTTTCTTTTGTGGCATTAGCTGTTAGCAGTGTGGTTTTCATTACTAAGTTCACCTCATGCCTACATTTATTCTTGTACAACACCTCATGCTTCCATGTATCATATCATCAAATGTCTTGTTTAGCTAGGAGATGCCCTCTAAAATAAGTGTAACACATTAGGATGTCCATCCTAAGCACTTTCACATGGCTCTTCTAAAAATCTGATCCTAATATTTGAGTATTGTGCACCTTTTATCTTATCCAAATCATATGTGTCTCCACAAGAATTCTGGAAGGCTGCTAGCTTACAATATTGCATCTAGAACCTTTGGAGAAAATAAATTGCAAATAGTAGGTAAAATGCATGGACATATTTGTAGAACTGTATGATTTAGTCACATTTTATAAATGGTAAAATTATGAAGCCTAACATTATCTTTATGACAAGAGTATTCATTATATTCCAAGTCTCAAACTGGATTTTCTAAAGCAAAATTAACATAGTAAATGCTACTTCTTGTACTATTTTGTAAACAACATACAATACATTAGTACCCCTTCAAACTAGACAACTACTTTAAGAATTATCTTCTTTGACTAGTTGCAGATTTCTCTAGAAAAGTGGACATTCCTGTCAGTGTTGTTTGGTTCCTAGGGTATATATTACAGGATATTCATTACATTACTAGACAGAGGCCAGACAATATTGTCAGCTGGGTTCTCTGTAATATTAACTTTTAACTGATATTGTCTAGTATTATTAATATAATATGGTTTTCCCAATTATGAACATACATGCAAACTGTAGATAGTAGAAGCCTGGAGGTGTTACTTTGCTAATTCTAGAAAAAAATACCTGGATGCTTCAAAACAATGGAATGAGTTATATGTTGGTGCCCATAGGAAACCAGATTAATGGTTGTTTGTATGAAATAATGTTATGTTATTGTACAGGCCACCAATTGAGTGTTTTCCTCACCTTATTCCATTCTCTTATGCTCACTATAGCACCATACCAGAATCCCTGGCATGCAGCTACTCTTCCACTAGAGGGTGATAGTGGGTAGTGGGAGCTATAGAGAAAGAAAGAGAGAGAGAGAGAAGGTAGAGAAGGTAGAGAAACAGAATGAAAGTGTCAGAGACAGAGAGATGGAGACAGAAACAGAGAAGGAGGTACAGATATACAGTGTGTGTGTGTGTGTGTGTGTGTGTGTGTGTGTGTGTGTGTGTGTGTGTGTGTGTGTGTGTGTGTGCATACATGTGTATGTGTGTGGGTAAGCAGAACACTCAGGAAGTTCAGCATGATGCACTCTTTGGCTACATTGAGCCTTAGTTCTCTTAACAGCATGTACAGAACATTCTACTTCCAGACTTTTCTGATATATCATCTCCTAGAAGGATTAACCCTAACCCTATATCTTTAAATTATTGCATATTTTATGGCTATAATGGTGGCTTACATTGCTGCCACCAGTGGCTTTACACCATTCTTCAGGAGTTGTTTCTAAATGCTTATTATTTGAGAATAGCTTCTTTAGTGATCCCTCCCAAGAGATCACAGGAAACATTTCCAAGGAGTGAGCTTACAGTAGAAGGTATATATGATCTCTTCCTCTCATATCTAGGCCAGCCACAAGTTATCAAGAAGGAAATCTTTTTAACACTTTAGTAGTATCAGATGTTTAATAGATAATACACTATGCTTTTGAAGATGGAAGATCAGAACACTGGGGGTTTTATTTCTTTACCATATGTTTAGATTCATTTTTTAGTAGTAACACTGCAGTGCAGCAAAAGTGTGCTATCTCTCAGTTGAGATGTTAAATTAAGGTTCCATCTGCTTGAGTTGGTGGCAGTTTAGGTGGATATGAAAACTCCCAGGTCACTTATTAAAAGCATAGGTTTACTTTATTAGATATCCACACATAAACATTTATTTATTTACTTATTTATTTATTGAAATTTGATTACCAGGAAAGTCTGACTGGGTAGAAGCCCATTTTCAGTGGAGGCCAGGGGAGGAAAGTTCCAAATTATTATAAAACATTTTAAGAACAATAATTTTACAATCACTTGGCTTGGGATCCAGAGTCTACTACTCAGGTGAAGGGCAGGTTAGAAATAGTGTAGGAATTGTGGTGAGAGAGAGGCTTCAGAAGGCAGTAAGGGATATCGTCAGAATTAATGACAGACTCCTGGCAGTCAGATTCCAGTCTAATGATAGGGCAGTATACATAATCTCAGCCCATGCCCCAAAGCAGGGTTGTGATAGTGAAGAAAATAGTGCATTCAGACAGCAGTTGCAGGACCTACTAGATAAAGCAGGACAACGTGAATTGGTGTTGATAATGGGTGACTTGAATGCACTTATCGGGACAGACAGAACAGGATATGAGGACTGCCTGGGCCCTCATGGATGGGACAACAGGAATAAAGAAGGAGAAGCCTTTCTAGACTTTTGTCTGGCAAATGGCTTGATAGTAGCCAACATGTGGTTCAGAAAGAGAGGCAGTCACAAGATCTCATACAAGAGTAGTCAACATGCAACTCAGGTAGACTTCCTCCTAGTAAGGAAAAGGCACTGGGGTAGAATCCATGATTGCAAAGTCATCCCCAGTGAAACAGTCAGCCCGCAGCATAAACCACTAGTTGTCACAATCAGCTGCAAGCAGTGGTCAGAGAAGGCTCTAACGTCAACAGAGACCAGGTTGAAGACATGGAAGTTGACTGGAGAGAAACTAAAACAGTTCAAGGAATTACTCGGGGCTAGCACTCCAAGAAGAGGAGGAAATAGGTGAAGTTGAAGAAGAATGGCAGTGCCTAAAAACAGCATGTGTTAGGACTACAGAAAAGATATGTGGCCGAGCCAGGTATGGAAATAAGGTACATAAGGAAAGTTGGTGGTGGAATGCAGAAGTCCAGGAAGTCATCAAAAAAAAGAAGGAGTGCATGAAGAAGTGGGAGACAGAAAAGACTGACCAGGCTTGGAAGGACTACTGGTTGGCTAACAAAAAAGCTAAGAAAGAAGTGGCAATAACAAAGAATAGGGCATCATAGGCACTGTACCAACTTCTCTAAAGTGACTCAGTAAGGGGCACAAAGAAATTATATCAGGTTGCAAGACAAAGACAGAAAGACAAATAAGGTAGTCAGACACCCTTCATAAGGGATGCCAGCAACGTCCTGCTCACCAGTCCAGAGGACATCAAAGGCAGATGGAAGGAGTATTTCCAGCAGCTTCTGAATGAAGAAAACTCCACAGAAGCTGTACTGCCCCAGAAGCAGCCTATGATGAGAGAAGAAGAGGAGCCCACCTTAGAAGAAGTAAGAACAGCACTAAGGAAGATGAAGTCAGGGAAAGCAGCAGGCTCAGATGAGGTCACAGTAGATAAAGATGCTGGGTGAGATAGGGGAGAAATAGCTCCTGAGGGTACTAATAGTAGTGTGGAGAGGAAGGCATATCCCAGATGACTGGAGAATAAGCATACTCATGCCAGTGTACAAGAACAAAGGGGACATCCACAACTGTGGGCAGTACAGAGGCAACAAACTCCTTTCACATTGCATGAAAGTTCTGGAGAGGGTGATTGATAAACTGATACGCAAAGTAATAGAATGTAAGATGGAAGATGAGCAATTTGGATTCAGATCAGGATGCAGCACAACTGACCCGATGTTTGCATTGAGACAGATACTTGAGAAAAAGCTAGAGATGAGGAGAGAGTCCAACTGAGTATCCGTAGACTTGGAGAAAGCATATGACAAGGTCCCAAAAAAGCTGATCTGGGAAGTACTGTGGTAATTTGAAGTCCCATAAACATTGGTAGAATTAGTGCAAACTATGTACAAGAACCCGATGACTCAATTACAAACAGTGTTCGGCCTCAAAGAGGGGTTCCCAGTGGAAGTGGGTGTACATCAGGATTCAGCTCTGCGCCCACTGCTGTTCATACAAGTGATGGACTACATTAGCAAACAGGTTGGAGGGGATGGATCAACAAAGCTGCTGTATGCAGACGATGTGACAGTTCAGGCAGACTCTGAGCTAGAACTTCAGCAAAGGATAGGAAAATGGAATGCAAATCTGAAGGCATATGGGATGAACCTAAGCACAGATAAGATGGTGGTAATGGCAGCAAATTGAGGAAATCAGAAGAAGCTGAGAGTAGAGATAGAAGGGAAGATAGTGGAACAGGTAAACAACTTCAAGTATCTGGGATGAGTAGTTGAGGAGCAGGGTAGTCTGAATGAAGAGGTCAAAGCTAGAATCAGAGGGGCTGCAGCCAACTGGCATAGAGTATTAGGTGTAGTCTATGACAGAAGAATGCCAAAGAAGCTGAAAAGTAAGGTGTACAAGACAGTGGTGCGACCAGTACTACTGTATGGTATAGAAACCTGGGCAGTAAAGGCAGAACAGTTGAAGAAGCTAGAGGTGATGGAAATGAAGTGCCTGAGAAAGCTGGTAGGAAGCACACTGTCAGACAGACAAAGAAATGAGGACATAGGAGCAGAAGCCAAAGTAGTTCCAATTGCAGGAAGGATCAAAGAGCTCTGACAGATTACAGTGGTTTGGGCACATATGTAGAAAAGCAGAAGACAATCTGGTGAAGAAGATTTGGGACAGACAGGAAGAAGGTAAGAGGAAGCGAGGATACCCAGCAAAGAGGTGGATGGATTGTGTGAAAGAAGATCTGCAACAGCTGTGCCGTGTCCTTTGCATATTGTTATTTGGGTTGCCTATGTCTGATGCAAGCATGGCAAACCTACGCATAGGTAAGCTCAGGCTGGTGTTGATTTTGTATGCATCATTTTTATGGTAATGTATCTACTAAACTGTTGTATACTATGTCATGAACTTATGTGAAATCTTCTGCCTCTTTGCCAGTGCCACAGCATACTGTGCTGATCATCCATACCTCTCAACTGTACAGATTTTCTCAGAATGTCCCAACTTTTACCTCATATTTTTGGTCCTTTCTTATAAAAATGTGGTTTTCTGGCAAATCATCGACAAATTATTGAGGGTTAAAGTCAGAAAATAATGACAGTCATTTCGAGTTTCTGACTTCATGCCCTTAAAGCAATGTTTAAAAAGGTCACACAGGAAAACCAATTGGTTACAAACACAAAAAGAAAAATCTAACAAAGCCAGACTTTCCACCGTGTGATACCTTAAACCTCTCGAATCAGAGGCAATATGGGATATATGTAAGTTACCATTTAAGGATAAGAGGTGTTTCAGCTAAATAGCAATTCTGAATGTCCATGGCTTTTTTCTTTTACACCTTTTTATGGACAATTTCAGGCCAATAAAGCCAAACCCCTCTAGCTGTGGACATGCATGTTTCTGCCTTCTTATGAGATCATCAGCACAGCATAAAAGGAATGTTCGACGTTTGGAAACACAGGGTAGTCATACTCAATTGATATCCATAAACCTAAGGGTGTCTACAAAATATCCCAAAAGATGTAAGTAAATAAAAGAAAAAAACTCATGGACATTCAGAATTGCCATTTAGCTGAAGCACCTGATATCCTTAAAGGGTAATTTACATATATCCCATGTTGCCTCTGATTCAAGAGATTTAAAGTATCACATAGTGGAAATTCTAGCTTTGTTAGATTTTTCTTTTTGTGTTTTTGACTTCGTACCCTTCAGAAAATTCATACTAATGCAAAACCCGTTATTCTATCAATTTTCTAAGTTTGTAAGAGCAATATTTAAAAAGAAAGTCCCTATTTTTGGGCCTTTGTCCCACCATTATTGATGACTTTGTCCAGATTTCTTGTTCCAAGAGGCTGAGAGGTATACTCACTTCTGTCTAACATAATCATCCCCTGCTACAGGCTTCTCCTCTGCCTCAGCCTTTGGTACTTGCTGTACTGAAAATTGCTGGCCCTGCAAGAGACTACCCTGTGTAACTGCTTCCTAAGTATTATACTTGTAACATTTTACACGCAGACAATATTTGTGCACATGTGGCAGGGTCATACAATAGGGCGCCAATGAAAGAATCCAGACAGGAAAAGCATTCCTTCAGCCAAAACACATCCTCCATAATATTTCTGGTTTATGATAGTACATGGCTGCAACCATGGCCTGCTTGATTTTGAGGATTTCTTAAGGGTGTCATCAGAGTCGGTTACAGGACATATCTGGCATTGCCAACAAGATGTCCCTGTTGGAATTCATCCCTTGCAAACTACTGGTACAAGACACAGGTGTAACATATGTGGGAGCTATGAAAACTGCCTGTGTGAATTGCACACACATTGTAGATAATACCCGGTACATTACACATGACTGGGAAGCTGATGGAGTGATACCCTTTGCAGTTCATGCCCTAAATTCACAGTTCTCTAGCTAGGACTTTTTTCAATGTGGGAACAGTCTGTGATCCCCAGTTCTTCAGATGAATGGGCTATATTATAGCTTCATAGATAAACGTTAGGCTAGCTGCCCTTGTAGGCCATTTTAAGCCTAGGCAGTTTCCCTTCTGGTCCTTGAACTAACTTATCCCATTTGGTGCTAGATTAGCTTTACTCATTCCATGGTTAGTAATTAATGTTACTCAATGACAATAACTGGGATCATACCATAGGTAATCTGAGAGGATGCATTCATGAGATAAAGCATTTAGGAACTGCCTCTGTCCATTACAAGTACAGAGGGGGAGTCCTACAGTACGTTTTCCATTTCCCATCCATAGATCCATGTTGCGTTTGAATATGGAGAGGGATTTGCTTTGTTTTATATGGATGGGCACATTGTTGAAATGTCCCTGTAGATAATACATGTAAAGCCATGCTGATCTTTGCTTCTTCTGGGATGTGTACTCCTGAACTCCCACTGGGTTACAGATGAGGATGACACATTTCCATGATTTGTTGGTTGGTTTCACTACCAACACAGTACTAGCACACAATGTCACGTTGCAGAGATCATGAAATGTTAAGTGTGGTTGGATGACCCTGCGCCTCTAGAGCTGATGATACTCACCATCACTTATAGCAGCTGCAACAAGAGTTTCCTGTAGATACACTTTTACTCTCATTACAGCAACGCTTAACACTATTCTTTAATTTAATCATTCTGAGTACGGCATACAGCCAAGTTCCAATATGCTATATGTGCAGCTGTATTGCAAAGCATTTAAACTGTGAATCACTCTACCCTCTACTTTTGCCTCATTATCTTACAAACCCCATCACTTTATGGTTATTAGCATATAATGTGACTGACCACATTATTTGGGCTTGCTGCATTATGCAGCTTGGTTTTCTGAATTGCACACTCTGTGTCTGGCCACTTACTGTGCAGACTTGTTTAGCACAATAAATCTGGCTCACTACAGTGGTATTATATTGCATTTGCTCCATCTTTTCAAAATTCTATAAACACACTACTCGTATAACATACCTGTTTCACCCATTTGTTAACTGAATCTCTCCACCTAGCCATCTATTTTCTAAAACATTTGCTGTGCTATTTTCATTAACTGACTTTAAAAATACAAGAACCTTTTCACATATACCATATTCATCCAGTATATACTACATGTCGTAGGTTCATGGGTGTATATTAGACTAAAGACACTAGGGCCTAGCCATGCAACCCAAATGTAACCCACATATTTGGTTTATATAGGATGATTTATTGACTCCTTCTTTCCATCAGAGACAAATGAGCCAGAACAGAGGTGAATTTCCAATTAACCATACATTGATCCAAGTTGTGCTTAAATAAGGACAGAGAGTAACTCTGCTTCACATGGATGGGGGACCTGTTCCAGAGAATGTGACTTCTCTGAGAAACATGTCTCTCTCTCCAACATGTTCTATTTATGTTGCAAGCAAAACTTAGGTCTTTTAATGTACTACTTGTGATGTTGATTGCTTTGTGGGTGTGCAAAAGGTTCATCAAAACATGGTCCAGGGATGCCTTGTATGCCAGGCAAAGATCACATCTCAGAAGTCTGTATGATACTGAGTAAAGAGACAAGGCTTTGAGGTGATCGGTGTCGGACATCGTGTTTACTCCCTGTACTTTTTGGTTAGGAACCTTTGTGGACTTTCCATTTGCTGCATGTGTCTGGTCATACTGAAGTGGGCATTATATTCTATAAGAGATCTGACTAGGGCCTAGTACAGTGATATGATGACCTCTCTGGACCTAGATGCCATGCTCTTGCTTATAAGCTGAGCAACACAGAAGGATTTTCTTACTTCCTAGGGCACATGTTAATCAAAGGCTAGGTTACAATCTGCATGATATCCCAGATCTCTCACTAGTGAATTAACATTTAGGAGTGTTTTATTGATGATGTAGTTAGCTGGTGTGGCAGACCTCCCAAAAGGTACTATAATGCATTTCTTGGGATTGCTTTTTAAGCCATGGCTTTGGCACAAATCATTTGTCTGTATTAGACCTTCCTGGACGGTGTTCTCATCCTGGGGGCTTTCAGTGACAGCTTGCAGGTTGCAATCATTTGTGAACTTGGTTAGCCAGAGGCCCTTGACATTGGCTTTGAAATCCAAGAAGTAGATAACAAAGAAGAAAGGGCCCAACACAGTGCCCTGAAGGACTCCACTGGTGAGCGGCCTATTTGTGGAGGTGGCTTCACTGATTCTAAGCCAGCTAGCTAACTAGTGTGTTATAAAGGGGTTTATACCTAGTTCCTTAAGTTTGTTAACAATGCCCAAGTGGAGCATTGTATCAAATGCTTTAGCCAGAGCTAGGTGAGCAGTATGCACCATTTTCCCGTCATCTAGTGCCTTAGTGACTTTTTCAAAGAAGTTCACCAGATTTAGTAATTATGAGCTTCCTTTGACAAAGTGAAACTGGGATGGATCCTGTGTCTCAGGGGACTCCTATGCCCTTTTTGATAATTTTCATGATAATTCTTTCCATGGCTTTGCAAATAAGACAATCAAAGTAATTGGTCCTCCCTTATGAAGGGGGATGATTGTTGCAGTCCTCTGTTCATGTGGCTCAAAGACTGTTTTAACACTACAGTTAAATAATGACTTCTGGGGTCCTGCTTAGTCATATTGTAAACTATTCAGGAGGTATCTTGGGATGTTATTGAGCCTCACTGAGGCCATGTTCTTGGCTTTATTGAGTGCATGCTCCCTAATTATAGTTGGAAGGGTTATGCTTGAGTGTATTTTTCGGGGGATGGTTGGGGGTAAGAGCGGCGTGAATTTGTCCCCTAACAGGTTTGCTATATTGTCAGGCTCAGTGAATATGGTACCATTAGCCACCAGTTCAACACATTACTTTGTGCTGCCCTTGAGATTTCTGACATAGCTATAGAAGGCCTTATAGTTATCTTTCACCTGGGAGGCTATCATAACCTCCCACTTGGTTTTGCTTGACCTAATTAGCCCTGTTAGCTGCCTATTTACTTTGTTGAGAGAGTTTTATCCTCATGGGAATTACCCTCCTGATGTTTGCCATATTTATTTTCCTTTTGTTGTATTTCCTGTTTGATTTGGGATGCCACCAGGGCTTATCAAGTGACATCCCCACATGTGTATGTGCCACAATTTCATATGCTTTCCTTTATAGCACACATAACTATTCTACCCTCCCCTTGTTTCCTTAAATAGTTTCTGTTATTTTCCTTTACAGCAATTAACATTTTGTTTGAATTTTCACCTTTTAATATATATTTTTTTATTTCTTCCATCACAATCTTATCTAATTCTTTTAAAATCATTTTAGCAATATTTCATAACTATTTTGTAATCTGGATCTTATAATGTAATAATGCAATAAGCCTTCAACTCTTCATTGACCTCTTATCTCCCTTTTTCCAAATAAACCTTATAACTCTCACATATTTTCTAATTTATTATTCCATTATCCAGCCTCTTGTTTAATATTTGAACAAGTGAACCTTTATTCATTTCTTTCAATCCTCTTTTTTAATTCTTGCACTATCATCTAAGTTCCCCACATGTTATGCCTTTAACCTCCTTTTTTGTCCCCTTTTTGTTACATATTTGCATGCCGTACTTTTCTGGTGTGTTCATCATCCTAACTCCCTTTACTTCCTCATTTAGCAACACATCCGTTTTCCTTTCTTTCCTTTTCTAATTTTCCCCAATAACAGCAAACTTTTTTCTGTTAACAGAAAACACTGTCATAAATTTGCAGTGTTCATTTATTGTTTGTTATTCATACAGGTATCTACCTTTCTAAAGTTCTATATCATTAGAGTATATTCTGTCACTTGTTAAAAAATGAACTTTCCATAATCTCTTTTATTCCTATTATGATCTCATATTTCTACTTCTAGGTGTTTACATTTTATATTTCCATTTAAAAACCAACCAGCAATCAGTCCAGCAGGTGCAAAATGGTGTCATACCTTCATGATCACACCTTAACGTTTGGATATTTTTTCATCCTGCAACTCTCTCTCTATTGTTAAATATAATTCCCTTCCATGATTATTTGTATATTTTCTCCAGATACCCCAACATAGCCTAATTGTATCTGAGAAAATAAAGAAATCCATTTATGTTTTTTTAACCTTCATGTGTAAACTTTTTCTCTTGTTATACTGTTATTGTTCCATAATTTTTCACATTTGTAAATCTGTTGACATATTGCACTAAATTCTTCCTCTTCTTCTGTATATTACGTTTGTAGTCACCTACTACAATAATGGCTATATTAATTGTAATGTATTTGATGTCTTCAAATAAATATGCCCTTCCTTTTATACCTGAGTAAGTAAATAGCACTATTTCCTTGCATAAGGTCTTTCTGACTTTCACAACGAAAAATAATTAAGCATCCCTTTTTTCCATAAAAAGAACATATCAATAATTTGTATTTCCCTATTTTCAGCTATAACCACAGTTTCTGATATGGAATCTACCCCATCTGCACTTTCCCCCTACAGTATGTCAAAATATGATAGTTCATTTAAGTACTGGATGTCAAGCAAACAGATCAAATTGGCATGAATTTATGTAGCTCCAAGCCCTTAATAACAATTTACTGATTCAATGGAAGATATTGTTATAATTGAAGGTGAACTGAATGACCAAGTAGGATTTAATTTACAAAAGCCGCAGAAGTTTTGTATAGTTGACAGTAGAAATGAAGGCAATTACATGATGTATAAATGTAGCCTTTCAAAACTCAGGGCACATCTTTCATGTTATGCATCAGGTACCAGCAGAGTAAGCAGGTAGATTTTTGAAATAACTGAGGACTGCCTAATTAGTGGCCATTGTTTTGGATTTCCAAGTAATTATTTAATACCTGTCAATACTCCGTGTAGTCCTTCTGGAGATTTAGGGTATAGTGAATTGGCAAGAATAGAAAAAGATGTGAAAAATGGGTGAAGGGTGAGCCTTGAAAGCGTGACTCTAATCAACTGAGGATACAACTGCAGTGAAGATTTGTTTCATATTGAAGACAAAAATGTTTTTTTTTTAATTTTTCCAGGAAAGGTTATATAAATTTTCAATAGCTTCATTCAAACTACTGCAGTAAATAATGCCCCTTTTATTCCCATATGATGATTTTTCTTCTGTAATATGACAAAATGTACTTAAAATTCCTTTTCTTGTGTCTATAATATAAGTATAGGAATAGTATGTATTTGCTGCTGGAGATGACATTTTTTGACTGAGTTTTTATTCCCTTATCAGTAGCATATGAAAGATTTACAGCAGCAATTTTGCTTAAGTCTTGAAAAAGAACTCAAAGACATTAAAGTAAATTACTTTTACCTGTATATGCAGTTCATAGCTATATTATTCATACATATTTGTATTCATTGTGCAATGTAATTTGCAAAATCATGTACTTCAGCTCTTAATTTTTTACTAGATAGTCATCTTGTGGGGACTTCCAAACATGCTGCTTGAATATATTATATATTATATATTGCGGGTCTATGTCATATAACCGAACTTTCAAAATGTCGAACACCATATGTTTGAATTTGGAAGTTCGAAATATGACAACAACGAAACACCAGAACAGCAAATTTATTCCCAGGGAAAAAAAGTTGCGTTCCGAAAAATGTACACACAACACAAGCACACCAAACACCTAATAAACCTACACTACACCTTACATACACAACTATCTATGCAGTAACCTTAACCCAAGCCCTAACCCTAAGGTCCGTCACTATCGCACACTTATCTTACCCGCACCCTAACCCTAAAGTCCATCACTATCGCACACTTACCTTACCCATGCCCTAACCCTAAAGTCCATCACTATTGCACATTTACCTTGCCCCCGCCCTAACCCTACTTACCTTACCCGCACCCTAACCCTAAAGTCCATCATTATCGCATGTTTACCTTACCCGCGCCCTAACCGTAATGTCCTTCACTTTCGCACACATACCTTACCCGCATCCTAACCCCAACATCCGTCACACTCATACAATTACCTTAACCCGATTTGTAACTTTTGCATCACAGTACAGAAAATGTCAAAGCCGCGGAAACAGCCAACCGAATTCTTACCCTGGGAAAGAATTCAAATTTCCGCTGCTTCGACATTTCTATTTTTTGAACTTCCCTGTTCGATCTTCCAAGACTCGACATTTAGGATGGTCAGTTAAATAACAGGAACCCTACATTGCATATTATATAAGCTATTTTAGGTGTTGTCTGTAAATAGAGATACAGCATATAGCTACTAATGTGCTGAGGCTGCAATAGCACTATTCCACATGTCATCATTCTCATTAGCAACCCTCTTTTTGCCATCTTCTACATGGGGTCTCATCAACTGTCAATGCTCTCCTAACTTTCTTTGACAGTTATACTGGACTATCATTGCAGGTCTTGTCTTATGCAGTCCATCCATCTCTTGGCTGGATATACTAATTTCATCTTGCCTTCTTCCTCCCTTTCCCACCCCTACTTCACCAAATTGTCTGCTAATTTCCTACATAAGGTACATGGCTAAAACAATTGTAATATGTTCTCTTTGACCTTCTCTGTAGTTAGAGCTACTTTTGCTTTTCCTCCCATGTTGTTATTTCTTCATCAGAGCCACAACTTATATCCTATCGCTTCATCTTTTTCACATCTAGCTTCCTTAACTGCTATGCCTTCACTACCCAGCTTTTGTAGCATACGTAAGTATTGTTTGCACCATTGTCTTGTACACCTTAGTTTTTTTTGTTTCTTTGGCATTCTTCTGTCACATACTACTGTATGATACTCTGTGACAATTGGCTGCAGCACCTCTGATTCTAGCTTTGACCTCCTGATTCAAACTTCCTTTCCTCTCAACTACTTATTCAAGTTACTTCAAGCTGTTAACATTTTCTGTTCTTTTTCATTCTATCTCAATTTTCATCGTCTTCTGATTTTCCTTATTTGCTTCCATGGCAACTGTCTTCCTTGTTTTCAGTTTCATCCATGTGCTCTCCCACTGCCATTTGCTGAAATTGCTGTTCAGAGTCTGCCTACAGCAGCTTTGTTAGTCTGTTCCCTCTGATGCGTATGCTAATGTATTCCTTCACCAATATGAACTGTAGTGGACTAAGCTGATCCCGGAACACATACACTCCCACTAAGAAACCATCTATGTCTTCAAATGTTGTATGTACTTAACAATGGGTCCTTCTATATAGCTTGCACTAATTCATCCTGTGTTTCTGGGACTTCACACCATCACAGGACTTCACACCATCCCTGCCCAAAACAGTTTTTTTGACCTTTGTCATATGCTTTCTCCAAGTCTAGGATTGCTTGGTTGGCCTCCCTCATCTCCAGCTTCTTCTCCATTATCTGCCTCACTGCAAACAATGAATCAGTTGTGTTATAGCCTGATATGACTCAGAATTTGTCTTCCATCTTACTTACTACTACTGTCTATATTCATCTATCAATCGCCCTCAACAGCACTTTTATGCAGTGTGACAAGAATGTGATACCACTGTACTGCTCACAGCTGTAAATGCTTCCTTTGTTCTTGAGCAATGGCACTCGAATAGTTGTACTCCAGTCACCTGGGATATGCCTTTCTCTCCATACTAGTTTGTGGACCCCCAGGAGTCATTTCTCCCATAATTCACACATTATGAACACATCTGCCACGACTTCAGTCTGCTACTTTCTCTGACTTTATTTTCCTTGGTGCTGTGCTTACTTTTTCTATGGTAGGTTCTTCTTCTTCTTCATCTTCCTTTTCTTTGTAGACAGTACATGGTGTACTGCATCGCTATTTTTTTCATTCAGAAATTGCTGTAAATGTTTGTTTCATCTGGGGACTGGAGAGAAGATCGCTGTTGCCATCCATTATGGGTCATGACTACCTTCTTTATCTTTCTGCATTTGCCTTGCAACATGATAGAGTTTCTTTGTAACATCTGCGGAGTCAATTTTGAGAAGCTGTAAAGAGTGTCTGTTGACACCTTGTACTTGGTCTTTATGTCTACTCTCTTAGACTCCTTAATAACCATCCAGTATTTCTTCTTAATTTTATTTATGTCTGTGGTCATAAGTAGCAAAGTGGTTTGCCAGAATGCCAAGCAAAAGCATGCAGAATATTTGCCGTCTAAGAATTCTGAATCTATCACATAAGTCAGAGTATAATTCAATAGTTGCATTTTGTAATAACATTTTCTATGGACTACATATGAAGTTTTATCAAAAAGAAGCTGAAGGTATCAAATCCAGTTTGAATGCATTTTCCTTTTCCTTCCCTGATAAATTCAGAGATTACAAATTAACTGAATAGCTTTTCAGAAGAAAACATTTCAGAACTTTCTTGTTACTAGGTTCAGAGAATAAGTAAAGATTAATTGCAAAAGAAGTGAGTATTACTGGGAAATAACAAGCTAATCAGAGTGTAAAAGAAAATTCAATACCACAGGTAGAGTGCCTCTAAGTCCTTCTAAGTTCAATTATTTCCCAATTATGCCAATTCTAGAGTGTATTTTTGCAAATGTTAATATTTTAGATTGTGTTTTTTATATTTATTGTAAAACCTTTTCTTTCATGAAATACGAAACTTGTTTCTTAAAATACAATAATATACAATCTTTTTGGATTTCAACCTTGCCAATTTTGCTTTTATTGCATTATCTAAACAAATGTGTTTTTCATCAGTTCTTACCAAACATTTTCATTTTGGAAAAGTTATTATGAGTGTTTGTTCATCATACTGAACTTACTTTCACATCACTGGCTGCTTGTAACATTTTATCTCAAATTTTGACACCGTTATAATATAACATATATATATATATATATATATATATATATATATATATATATATATATATATATATATATATATATATATATTAATAGCAGTATTTGCATTTTGTCAGGAAAAAATGTTTCAATGTCATGAATAAAAATAAAACATTCTTCTATCCCTGAGAGATGGTGACAGTTTGGTCATATACCAGTGACTGGATGGTTAAGTACCGCATGGAACTGTTTGCAGGCCATGAATTAGTGCGTTTTTCCTGGTGTGCTGCACTCCCAGATCATATGGAGGCCAGCTTGTGATTTACTTCATATGGACAGGAGTTTTAAATGTTATTTAATATTTGATTTGAGATGCTTGAGAGTATGAGGTAGAGGATCAGTAATGGTAGGGTAGGTGGAACTGAGGGGTACTGAAGTGACTGCAAAGCTCAGTTTGTTTTGAAATATGCTTAACATGCAAAATAGTGAGTATTTTCAATCTAGTTTATAGTGATGCTTGAAGCTAGTTGAATGTCTACAGCATTTGATTTCTGGGGGACAGTATGCGTAAAATTTAATTTACATTATTATGTTATTGGAATGTATTTTTTCCAAAGAGACTAGTTTTAAATGCGAATTATGTGTGGCAAAATCTTCCTAATAAAGGTGGGAAGCAGAATGTTGCCACTGTTGTCTAACTGTTTCATCTTCTTTTGAGAATAGTCATCACAATTCCTGTAAGATTGGCTTCCTGTTGTGTTAGATATGTGGGTACTGAAGTTCTTCATGCAAGTTCTCTGATCAAGATATCATTATTTCATCTCTAATCCCTTAAGGTCACTAGTGGCTTCCAAATTGTTTACTAAGCTTTAGGGGTGATAGTGGAGTACATACACATCTTATCCAGACTGGGTCACCTTTATCTGGATAACTGATTGTTGGCACTGGCTTCACTGCAAGAGATGTGAGAAGGCAGTGCAAAAATGATTCTTAACCTTTGGCTTGGGGGGGGGGGGGTAGCCAGTATGAAAACATTGCAGTTACTTTCATTATGGTAACTTACATACGTGTGGTGGGATTACTGCATGCATTTCAGAGGTAAATGTTTTGTACTACAGCAAGCTGTTTGAGATTTGTAAGATCAATGTTTTTTAAAATGCTGTCTCAAGTATATAAAGGACAGGTAATTTATCATCAAGGATTATGTCTGTGAGCTGATAATGAGCATCATCCTGTAGTGCAGGGCTTGATTCCCACAATTTCCCTTATAAACTGTGTGACTTTGGTCATGTAGCTTAACAAGACTGCTCCTTGGTGGGCCTACCTTGAAAAGAGGTATGTTTCCCAGTTGATCTACCTTGTTAACAAATGAACAGAAAAAAGACATAGACTGGCAATTAGTGCAATGGAGCAATGGCCTCCAGAATTGCATGCCAATGTAAACTACCTGTGAACCTAAAATGTTACTTTAAGTGTGTGTTAGGCCAGATACCAACAGCATCAGTAACACTAATTCAGAATTTACCTTGTTTGCCGAATTAAAATAGTAATACAATAAAGCATCAGTGCCTCACTGGAGTTACTTCACTATGAATCAAACAGTTGTTTCTGAGTCCTGATGTAACACTGTAATCTAGAGGACATGGAAACTGTAAATTATTTTGTATGTAATGTAGTTATGTTATGCTTGCTATACAATGCAGTTGTCTCATTTTAGCTTAATTTAAGGTAAATGGCAGGGGCTTTTTGAGTTGTGTTGTTCTCTCACCTCAAAAAGTTCTACATTTTGATTCTTGTCCAAGATGTCTTCTCTCCAGAGTTGGAATGTCCTGATTGCACCTGTATAGGTTACTTTGGTTCTCTATCATCCTATTATTTTCCAAAAATGTCTTGTGGTTGAATTGGCACTTTCCAAATTGCCCATTTGTGTGTTTAGTGTGTGGAGTGTGTATGCCTTCTGCTTTCAGCCAACATCATGTCTAGAACAGGTTTTCGATGTATTTCACTCATTGTTTCCTGGGATAGACTGCAGCATCCCTACTTCTCTGTAAATGATAAAGTTGAGTTTCAGAAAATGAGTGGATGGCTATCTACAGTTCAAAGGGGACCCTTGAATCCAATGTAAAACATCTAGATAGATAAACAGGCAAAAAAGACATCTGTCTGAAGCATACTCAATAAAAGCATATATAAAAATTCATTGCAGAAGGCATTTCTCTTTAAGAATAGGGTTATCTGCTCAAACTGATATTAAAGAAGTGGTAAGTCATTACAGAAACTGATTGTCACATAAATGTTTTTGATCAGAGAACAGGTTTTCTGACACTAAAAATGTGGACCATATAATTGATTTGAAAGATCAGACACATCACTGAATTATGTAAACAATCAAGGAGTGCCAATGCTTTGTATCTGAGCATTCAGTCTTTGCAAATGTGGTTTGTAGCCATATAGAACAAAATATACTATATTACTCACTGTCATCAGCAGCTGATATCCCTTGCAGGTCACTTCACAAGCTATCAAATTAGAAGGCTGAATTGAAACTCATGGTGAAAATGAACAATTTGAATAGTTTTAGAACACTGTTTTTTTCTATCTCTGTCTCAAACACCACATCCAAATTTACTTCTATAGATTGTTATGGTATGTAAAGAGGCATTCCTTCTTAAAGAAACCACCATAGTTAGTTCACACAACAGCATACCCAGTTTCACACCACATGCCCACAGAAAGTGGTCGTACCTGTAAGCGTTACTAGTGTACAGATTTCAAGTACTTAGCTCTGTAGTTCTACATTTAACCATGGTAATGCTTTAGTAATTGGTGACTTTGTTGTCAGGCATATGAATACCATCCTCACCTGGCTCAATAAGAATAGGGAAGTGGTTAGTTGTCTTTCTGGAGCCAGGAACTAGAATGTAGCAATGGTCTTAGAGCTCTCCATCTGTGCAAATATGATTATGATCTAGTAGTAGTCCATGTGAGAGTGCATGATATTGGGTACTCTAAGGATATGACTGGTCTTGATATACATGTTTCTGAGGAAGGAAAGACAATGTTCTTGAGTGGTATTTTACTGTAACCCAGAATAATACCAAGATTTAAAAACAAGATAATTTTCTTTGATAATTGATTATTTAGCTGGTTTCATTCTAAGAGGATGCAAAATGTGTCAGTCTGAGATGAGATGGCTGGAAAACCTTCTTGCTTCATTCAGGTAGTCTGCACCTCTCTTATCATGTTTTTTTCTTTCTAGCTAAAGTATTTGCTTCTCCCATAATACCATTTAGGCAGAGTCCATCTACTGGACATTACAACCTAGTAAACTCTGATTCAAAATGCATTAAGATGGATTTACTTGATGCCAGGAGTTTAACAAAAATTGCCTGAACTTGATGCCATCCTGCAGTTTGAACACATTCATATATATGTGTTGCTGAGACATGTTTCAAAGCAATGAAAGTATTCCTTCTAATCCTGGGTAGGTTTAGACTACATCATATCTTCAGTCCTTTTGACAATTACAGGGGAGTATCAGTATTTGAAAGGAAAGGATATCATCACCTCAAAACTGATTTTTCAGGACCCAAAATGTGAAGTCTTAAATATACAAATCACCCCGAAGGTAACTACCAATATGAATCTTTCTGACTATTGGTGTAGACACCCTCTGTGTATCTTTCTGACCATTATAACTATCTTAATGACTTTGCAGAAATCTTCATTCATACCAACATATTTTTTCTTGGTTGATGTCAAATATCTGACCATATACTCACTGACCTTTACCCCCATGGTAGGCATTCCCAACACTTCCTTGACATTATAAATGCTAGTTTCCTTGTTCCAATAGTTAGCCGTTTTACTACAGCCCCGAATACCTTTGAATTTATTTTCATAAGTATTTATTTCCTGCATTTCACACTTCTGTGTTTGCCATCTTCTCTTAATAAATCAGATCATAAATCAGTGACCTGTTCCTTTGAAAATGGCAGTACTTCCACTCTGTGTTTTGTGACTTCTCAGAAGCAAATCCTCTTCACTTACTTCATGATCTAAATAAATTATGCTGTAATCCTTCTCTTATGGACCCCATTTCTAAAGCTGTCACCTATGCCTCTGACTTCAGTTTAAATAGTGGTATTGATTAGGCAGTCCCCATCCACACCAATTATAATTAGAAATGTAAAAACAATCCTTATGTGGGAATATTTGTATAAACAAACTATATAACAAGAAAAAGAAATTACTGAATGCTTAGAAGATATCTTATTATAACTATTTTCAGAGCATACTTACTGTAAGATTTGATAATGCTGTACCTGTACCGTAATTAGCTGAAAACACTGTATACAATGAGACTGAGAAACGGAAGTCTTAATTACCCAAGCTCGTGCTGAATAGGTGTCAGTCTCTCCCTTATGGACCAAGTCTTGTGCATTCAGAATTCATTCTCCAAACACTGTAGTTCATTTAATAAGGTTTTATTAGATGTTCACAATATCCGAATACTGTCTCCGTTAACAGTACTGATAAACAATTCAAGTTGCTGCAGATTATTCTGATTGTCCTGAACAACATAAATTGACATAGACTCTAGATGACCTGTTTTTTGTTCTCGGGCTGGAGTGTTTGCCATCTTCTCTGAAGTAACAGGTTGAACAAACTTGCTAACTTTACTGCCCTGCAATCCCAACACAGCATATTATATTCTCTTTTTCAGTAATTTTCCTCTATTGACTGTATCCACACCCCTAACCTTGATCCACAGGCTATGTCTTGTTTGTTAGCTTAACTTATCACTGTTTGCAATCTTCCCTTGAGAAACTGTTATTTCAGCAAGGTCAACATTCAGTGGAAGATTCTTTGTTTCTGCTTTCTAAAATGTATGCATAAACAAAACACCATTTCTGGGCTTATTTTATTCTTTAGCCTGTCTAATGTCTAATAACTAGTGTACAATGAAAAACCCTGATCTAACAGTTGCCCCTGAGACATGTTGGTTTGATAGATAAATACCTCAATGTAAACATACCCTTTGGAACAAACTTCAAAATATCAAGCAAGGTAACACCCTAGCCACCTTTAGAGTAAACCAAGGTAGTTGGAATGGCAGTCTTAGATTCAGGTCTATATTAGATGCATGACCGCTTAAATGTTCGAATCTCTAAAGGTTGACCTTTAGAGATCGAACAGTTAAGAGGTCAAATTTTTACAAAAATAAAAAAAAAAATACACCAAAAAAAAAAAACAAAAACCAAAAAAAACTAAAGGGTTTAAGCTGGGGGGCAAGCCCCCATGCACCCCCACATAGGGGGCTGTGCCCCCCACACCCCCTTACTTTAATATACCAACTCCAAGATTGCGCTACAGTATAGGGAATGGGAAATTTCCCATTTCCGCACTGTAGTTCACTGAAGTGCAATCTCGGAGTTGGTATATTTAAGTAGCGGGGGGTGTAGGGGGGCACAGTTCCCCCATGTGGGGAGTGCAGGGGGGGCTTGCCTCCCTGCCTAAACCATTTCTACATATTTGTTTTTTTTATTTACTTTTTTACTGTTTTGAACGTCTAAGTGTTCGATCTGTAAAGGTCGATCTTTACAGATTTGAACATTTAAGCGTTCATTGTAGTAATATAGATCCTTAGATTCTTCACCATTCTATTTCTGGTTGACAGATGAATGAAGTCCCATTTGATCTTAAATTAATTATACAGAAATACTGATAAATGCAATCCCTAAAAGTGTATTTCTGCCTTGTAAAATAAAATAAAGAATAACTGTAAGTAAAGAAATTCATTATCAAACCTGTTTTACAGCTAAGTTCCACTGTATATGCTTTCATTTTTGGTATTTACAGAATCACTCATAAATATGATTAATACTTTTCTGCCTTCACACAGGAGTGCTCCTATTTGAGCAAGTGTGTGCTGTGAAAAAACATGAAAAGTTGCAAATTTCCTGAAATTTTACAACAAAACATGTCTCATAAGGTTTCCTCAAAAACTTGAATAAAATTATTGTATATCTGAAACATATTGATATTATAGTGAAAGAACCACTCCAAATCAAAGTCTAAAAGACTGAGCTTATTTTGATAAAAAGTGAAGTATAGCCCTTTGCACTTGTTGTGGGTGTGGTTTGTCTTGCAAAATCTCACTCTGTACTTTTAAAAAGATGCCAAAATCACATATACATATGGTTCTTGAAAGTGTACACAATGGAATGTTGTTGTTGTTGTTGTGTCTTATTGCTTTTAAAGAAACCTTAGGATTTAAGATCCGCAAAATACTTAATATTTATCATTTATTTATTTATTTACATTTGTTGACAGGGAAAGTCCGACTGGACACAAGTCCTTTTTCAGCGGAGGCCAGGTGAGAAAAGCTCCACAATAAAAACAATTAAAAACAACAATTTATTACAAGTGACAAAAAGTATAGGTAGGTTTTGTTTAACAATAGTAGTAAACAGTTATAGTTAAAAATGAAATTAAGTATTAAGTTAAATGGTACAACACTTATATCATTGGTGCCATAAAGACTAGCAAGTATTTTAATAGCTGAGCTAGCAGCTATTACCATTGAATAATGGTAACTAACATTACAGCTGAGATATAGGTTTACAAGCAATGTATTTGGCTGCAATACGAGGTAGTTAGAGGGGTGGAAGAAAGGGGTTAGAGAGGTTGAGGTAGAGATGTTAGAGAGGTTTGTTACAGGGGCATGCCCAGTGCTCTTTTAGATGAGATTTTAGAGCAGGTTTGAAGTTAGTGCGTGATGACACAGAAGTTATAGTGTGAGGAAGGGTATTCCATAATTTTGCTATGGAGTAGAAGAGAGCTTCTCCAGCAGAGTTCCTGGTTCTAGTTACCTGTAATTGATTTTTGTTGCTGGAGCGTAGTGATCTGGTGGTATGATAGGGTTTGAGTAAATTTTGGAGGGAGGGGACTTTTAGAGGATGATTTAGTAGTTTGTGGGTGAGTGAGAGTTGGTACCATTGAAGGAGGTGAGGGAGTTCTAGCCAGCCTAGTTCAGTAAGTGAGGTGCAGTTATGGCTACGGTAGTTTGTACCAGTGGAAAACCTTGCTATTTTTTTTGTAGCAAGCTTCGAGTTTACCTAACTCACTTTGCCTTAGATTGGTAAATATTGGAGAGGCGTAGAGTAGGGTGGAGATAAGGTGGCTATTTGCATCTGAAATCTTGGCTGTTTTGGTGAGGAATTGCTTATTTATGTATAAAGCTCCTAGTTTTTTGTGTACTTTTTTAATGGTTAACGAGATGTGGATGTCAAACTTGAGGTTATTGTCAATTTCAACTCCAAGTAGTTTGGTGTGGTCTGTTGGGGGGATATTGGTGTTGTCATTGGCTTTATTAAATTGGTGGGTGTTTAGATTGTGTTTGGTGGGTTGGAAGATGAGGAGTTTTGTTTTGTTTGGGTTAAGTATTAATTGTGCATCTGAAAGCCAAGTTTCAACTGAGGAAAAGGCTTCCTGTGTGGTCTTTTGAAGTTCAGGTAGGGAGTGGGCTGAGCAGATGATGGTGGAATCATCTGCAAACTGTATGAGAGTGGCCTGTTTGGTAGCAGAGGCTAGATTATTAGTGAATATGGGGAAGAGTACGGGTCCAAGGATGGATCCTTGGGGAACACCTATTGAGACAGGGAGTTGGGGGGATATATCATTATGCCAAACAACAGATTGATGTTGGTTAGTCAGGTAGTTCTGGAACCAGTTTGTGACAGATTGAGAGAAGGAGAGAGTACTGAGGACAGTGATGGGTTGTTTATGAGAGACCATGTCAAATGCTTTAGATAGGTCTAGGAAAGTTGCAGAGGTGAAATAACCATGTTTTTATTTTGAAGGATTGTATTAGGGAAAGCAAGTAAGGCAGTGGTTGTGCTGTGGTATGTTTAGAAACCATGTTGTGTGTTAGATAGGAGGATGTTAGTAAGGAGGTAGTTTAGAGCTTGAGAGTGACTGCATCTCTCAAGTATTTTTGATAGAGGAGACAGAATTGCTATAGGCTGGTAGTTGGCTAATTCTGTGTAGGGCCCACCTTTGTGGAGGGGGATAATGTGAGATATTTTCCATTGTGAAGAGACATAGCTTTCAGATAAAGATTGGTTAATCAGGATTGCAACTGGGTAGACTTGGGCTTCAGTTGGAATTTTAAGGTACTCAGCTGGGAGGTTGTCAGCTGCTAGTTTTGTGGGCTTTAGTTTTGATAAGAGTTTTTTTATGTTGGAGGTAGGGATAGGAGAGAAAGCGAATGCAGTGGGCAGGTTACTAGGTGTAGTTGGAGGGGGTAGGGGAGAGGGGTTGTGTTGTTTTGCGAGTGATAGAACGTTTTTTGTAAAGTGAGTGTAGAAAGAGGTGGCAATGTTTTCATAGGAGTTTGTTTTGTTTGGTGGAGGGGCTCCTACTTTTCCTGGGTGGAGGATGGAGTTGATGGTTGACCAGCATTATTTAGGGTTGTTTTGGGTGGAGTTCAGGGCAAACTGGTAATATAGGATTTTGTCCTGTTTTATTCATTTTTTTACTTTGTTACGTAATTCACAGAATTTTTGTCTATCGGAGGGTTTTTTTGTCTTGCACCAGTGATTGCAGGCTCTATCTCGGTTTTTCATTTCTGATCTAGTGGCTTTTTGTAGTCATGAGGTGATGATTTACCCAGCTGAATGGCAATACCATAAACTAATGCTGAGGTGAAAGTCTGTGTTGCATACATTGTGTCTAAATTACTGTTTTGAAATGCTCAATAAATATAAAAAGGCTGTCATCGTGTTATATTTTGTAGGAATGTAAAGGCATCTGAAAATAATCCTTTGTAAAGATGTCTCATGCAAACTGTGTTACCACATATACCTGTTAATGTTTATCATACTGATAAAAAGTCTTTTTTTTCATAAATAAACATTATAAAAAGTACTTTAAAATCACTTTGCCATTTCCAGGAGTTAAATTAAACACAATTTCTCCAAATCATTTTTTTCAGTTATTTTAAATAACTTTTAAACTGACAGGAAAAAAAGGGCACTGCCATTTAAAAGTACAGTACAGGCTTGTGACAGTCCATTAAACAAAACCTCCTAGCTTTAAAATAACTTTTCCTGAAGAGGAAAGTATCAGTAATAAATAAAATTATTAAATGGAAGATTTTTTCCCCACAGAGAACTTATCGTCACAAGCCGATTGTTGAACATTGAAAGCCGCAGAGGAGCTCTGAAGGGCTTGGTGCCTAAACTCTTTTTGTCAGCTCAACTTGAGCTTCTTGACATTTTGAGAGCATGGCAGGTGTCCTGCAGCTTTGGAAGCTGGCTGGTTGTTATATCTTTGGCAGGATATAACCCACATAGCTTTGGCTACTGCAGCAGTGATCTTTCAAACATCTACTATTATGGTACATTTACTTGCACAACTGTTCTGTAAGCTGTATACAAGCTGCATAGTTTAATAAGTCAACTTTTAGAATGTCTTTCTGGAGTGGAACACAACATCAAAATCTCTGTCCCCCATACAGCTATTTTTTTGTCTTTCCTGTCTTGTGCCCCGTTTTTGTCTATGGAGAAGTTACTGTCAGACATTTCAGAATGGTATTCACTTACAACCAATGTATATCCATATCATTTCTGATATTATTGTACTGACCTCCTAAATCATTTCTGCCTGCCAACAAACATCTGGTAGTTTCTAAAGTAATTTGGGTACTTAATTAAGGCATCTTGGTCCTAGTAACAAATAAAATAAAATAAATTAATACAGTCATATAAGGTACTAATCCTTAAATTAAATATGTATCTAGTCATTCAGAAAGAATATTTTTAATGAATACCAACATGTTCCAGAGGAATGAGGATAAACACTGTATTAATTTTTTTTTCTGAAGAAAGAATAGTAACACCCATTTTCTCAGCATTCAGAGTATATAAAAGATTTTTTTAGCTACATGTCTCTTCTCTGAGGGGAATACAAAATATTTTTAATATGATTAACAATTCTCCTCCTGGAATTATACTGTATTTTTGTATAATGAGCAACATCAGAAAAAAGCCCATATTTATGTGTAGTTGTAGTTCTAATCCACAAGGACAATCTGTCTCTCAGTATCATCTTTTGTAATTGCAGCAAACATTTCTCATATTTTGGTAGATCTGTTAGTGTTTCATGATTGTTTTTATCCATATTGCTGAGCTAATATATTCTTGGAATAACATTTATACAGTCCATGGAAACATTCAGAGTTTTGGATGACTAAACCTTCAAGAGTTATTAGAATAAAAAAAAATGAAATTATCTGGGAATTGGATTTCAGTTTTTGTATCACAGTGCAGTGAACTCAAAAATTTTTCCTATATAAAAAATAAAATATAAAATTGCCGGCATAACTTAGGCATAATCTTTTTTCTGTATGTTATTTTTTATTACAAAACAATGTATGTTATTTTTTTATTATAAAACAATTTTGTCACTACAGTTGTACAGATAAAAAAAAAATCTGAAGGGCATTCTGGTGCAGAAGAGAAGTTTAGTGTATATAAAGTTCACTGGTATTCCAGCAGGTCTTTTTGAAATATGTTTAAATGTGAATACATCTGACTTCTGAAACTGTCTTTTATTTCACCTGTGGCCCCATGTTATTTTTCTGTCTAAGCCTTCCAATGTTGTTTTCTGTAAAGGTTGTGCTAGCTGCAAAGGGCGCACACCAAGGGACAGTCTCAGAACTATCTGATTAAATAAAGGAAACTAAGGAAAGAGTCCTTGTCTTTCTAGATTTCAGCTACTTTTATGTCTGTTGTCATTTATTAGTTCTTCATATAGCATTTGAGTATTCTTCCCTTAGGAATGTAATTTGCGTTTCTTGCATGGCTTTCCTCTCAGTCTCCAATAGTACATTTAGTTTGAACTTTTTTATTTGTATATGTTTGGCAAACAGTTTTCTCATTAATGCATTTATCACTAAGTCATTCTTCACAAATGTGGTTTCATATGGAACTGTGTAATACACTGTGTTCTTTTGTCTAATCAATATTTTAATCAAAGTCTTAGAAGAGATCAGTAATGCAATTTCCCATTAAACAATAAATGCTTTGCCTTTGAGTCCTAATAATGGTAATAATAAGAAATGAAACCTTTCAAAATGAAATGTTCCTGAAGGTAAACAGACTGTGTATTTCTTATAAAATAATTATTCTCTTTAGAACTTCATTAGTTAAGAATGAAACTTACTTTAAAGTTATTGCTTCAATTTGAAAAAGCTCATCTACCTTGTGTGACCTTCCAAACATTATTTGGTGCTTACTGCTTGTTGCTTCCATGATTGACTGAAAGATTGTGCAGTAACAATATTTTAATAAGCATTAGCAAATGTGTCCTCTGAATATCTTATTTTATCTTTCCTTTTCAAATGAATCACACCAGCCTATAGACAAAGGCAAATGTTATACAAATCGGACTGAAACAGAAATAGGAAAAAAAATAGAAAGAAAGCTATATAAGTCAAGACAAACATAAATCAGCATAAATGAGGTAAACATGCACAAAACAGTGCTGAACTTTGAAAGTGTTCTTTGAATATCTTATTTTATCTTTCCTTTTCAAATGAATCACCACAGCCTATAGACCTAAAGGCAAATGTTATACAAATCAGACTGATGCAGAAATAGGAAAAAAATAGAAAAAAAGCTGTGTAAGTCAAGACAAACATAAATCAGCATAAATGAGGTAAACATGCACAAGACAGTGGTGAACCTTGAACCCTTCCTGTTCTTCAAAGGAGGTATATTTTTGTTATTGGAAACTAGTATGCTTTTTAATTAAGCACTAAATTTAATTCAAAGAGTTAAAGTTGTTTATAGTGCTGTATTTTGCACTACAGATTCTTGGTGCTGGTTACGAGATTAAATACAAATCAATGAAGTAATTTAAATAACTGTACTAAAAAAATGAAAGAAATCAATTAACATTTCCACATTTCATGTCACCAATATGCAATGCTTTTAACTTGCTTAAGCACCCCTCAGAGAATTTTGCAGCTAATTTGCATGCTGCCATGTTACAGATTCTGAGTATCTGATGTTTTTGATCTTCTTGACCACACTCTAATTAAAATAAGAGATGTAGCAAATGCTCGAAACAGAATGCGATAGATATGTATGACAACTCAAGTCCATGTGCTTCTTACAGCTTAAACAAAGTATTTAATGCATCTTAAATGGAGAATTGCATCTGACATTCAAAAGGTATGCATATTAAAGATGAGGAAAATGCAATGAAATATAAGTTCTAAAAGATACAGCAAGTGAAGGAAAGTCACTGGGTTGAGAAGGGAGAAACCTTTCAATGCACCTTATGTTCTATGGCTATGAGAAGTAGAAAAAAATTGTACCTCAGAGGAAGTGGCTTTAGCTTATCTATAGCCAGCTGGGAAGTCACCTGCGTAAAGGGGGCAACATTTCTCAGGGTAGAGTGAATGTTGATGGAGATAGTGAAGAACTTCGGTGGATGAATAAAATAAAAAAAAAAACAGTGATCTGGGAAGTCACTTGCGTGCAAAGTGACAACATCTCTCAGGGTAGAGTGAGTAATGATGGAGATGGTGAAGAACTTGGTTGGAAGAATAAAGTAAAAAACCCTAATGTCTTCATTTATTGTTGTCATTATTGTAACATAAAACATAAGTGGTGCATGCTGTCAATTATTATTTTGTTGAATCATGTTGTATTGTAGTGTTTTTACTTTGGCAGCAGTTGTGTGATTACTGAATTAAGGCTAGGGTATGATACAGATTGAGACTAGGGTATGATGCTGTGTGTGTGTGTGTGTGTGTGTGTGTGTGTGTGTGTGTGTGTGTGTGTGTGTGTGTTTGTGTGTATGTGTGTGAGTGTGTGTCTGTGCCTGGTGTCTTATGAAGTGTTACTGTTAAGGAAAGGGTTTTTAAAAATTAATATGTCGGGTTACGTCTAGGGCAGGGCAGGGTTAGGATTAAAAAATGAGGGTCAGCAATATTGTTTTTATGAGATTTGTTAAACTGGGGCATTGTGCTTCAAATTACTTTTGAAACTCCAGCAAGGCAGTAGAGAAAGCCAAAATTGTAATAGCCTTGGCCCTACACTAACTGACTGGCAGTCTTGTCAACTGCTTTTTGTCTTACAAAAAAATATTTTATTATGTTCAACAAAAACACTGCCATACTGGCATATGGATAGTACGGCCATGCTACCCTCCTCCTTTTTACAAAACCAGAAGACTTTTGTGCATGTATTATGTGCTTTGAACTGTGTTACTAAAAATTCTGTGGTTTTCTCAGTGCAGTGTTCAGAATAGTATTGCTATAGAAATAGCCTTTTGATTGCTATTTAGAGGAAGAATAGTGGATCTCGCCATCTTCTTACTAGGCTGACCATGCGGCTACTATTTCGTATTGAGCTGGCTAGTTTCTTCCCCCTTGACCTCACACACCTCACCACCATCTTCCCCATCTGCACCTAAAAAATGAAGGAATAGATCAAAAAATATGCCTAAGCCTAGGTCTTGTGATTCCTTGGTAGCCTTAGCTTTGGGCAGGCTATCAGACCAATTGTCTTTTATTGCCTCTATATCCCCTGGTGTGGTCATAGTACCACAACTGTGCATTACACAAGGGTCAGCCACAGACCCTAGGGCTGTACCATTGCTTGCTGCAGGTATAAGAGAACCAAACTCTTTATGTGCAGGAGACGTCAGGGATACAGAATCTGTTGACAGTTTTGATACTTTTCCACAAGAGGGCTCTCTCACTAGCATAGTGCATGCCAAAAACAGACAGAAGACTGGGACAGCAGTCTTTGGTTTTCCACCTGAGATTGTGGATATGGATCAATCCACGGCACAGGCAATTGGTTATGGGGTATACACATGGATTATAATAATGCTGGCCCTTCCACCCAAAGTAAATCTGCTAAAGATCTTTCTTTTGCTGGAGATCCTGTGTCTGATAAGTCTGACCTGTCTGCGTTGGATCAGCTGATATTCTCTGATGATGAACAGATACAGGGACCCAAAACAGATGATATGAAGTTCATTCCTACTGATGGGTTCGGAGCTGATACCTTGGCTCTGAGTCGGCCTACTACAAAGCTCGAGGTCTTCAAATAGCTCGAGGCCAAGTTTCTATCCCATGATGCACCTAGAGTTATCTCAGATCTAGTTTGCTGCTGCAACAGATTGGAGGTTCTCACTAGCTCGGGCCAGTAAAACCTTACTTTTACAAATATTTTCTTATAATATTGATAACTTTGACTAGATAGTTTTAGATACTTTTATAAGCTCTTGTAGCTTAACAGTGTATTTCCCTTTCCCTTGGTGTGCTTTCTTATAAATTTCTAGTTGGCCTCTTTTTTTCTAGGCCTAGTTTAAAGAGTGTTTTATCAGTGACCTTTCTGTCACTGTTATCTTGTTCTTATACTTAGAGAGTGCTTAGTTAGTGACCTTTTGTCACAGTTTAAAAATTTTAGATAAGGTTTATTTTATTTAGAGTGTGCTTAGAATATTTAGATAAGGTTTAGTGTGTGTGAAATAGCAGCTGTCTTTATCACTATAGTTATAGTCTACTTAGCATTTAATATTGTGTGCTTTTAGACAGAGTTTTCTGTCACAATTAATATTTTATCTGTGTCTAGATAAGTACTTGTTGTGTGTGTGTGACTTTAGCCTGTATTTTCTAAAGGCTTTTGACTGTGTTACTGTTCAATTTTCAAAGTGTTCAGTTTGACAGTAATCTTGTTTAAATCTGTGTTTGGTACAATATGGCTGACCAAGATAAACATCCTAAGTCAGGATTTAAAAAATTCCCCAAATGTTGCCAAAAAATGTCTGTAACTGACAGTCATGTCAACTTTGTGTATTGTTTAGGAGCATTACTTTTATAAGATAGCTGCTCCATATGCCATTCTTTCTCTTCCAGAGTTCTCCAGGAGAGAAAGAGGAAGTTGATAGATAGAGGTTTGCTTAAACCCTCTTTCCAAGAAGCTTTGAGCAGCCAAGATGGATCCAGCAAGTCCTCAAAGTCTTCTAAGACTTCTGAGACAAAAAAAGTCTTCGATGTCGACTCCACAGACATTGGAGCCAACTGTCTTATCTTTTCAAAGCCGGTCCCCCAGTCCTGGAACAGGTATCCAAAATACCTAAGTCTCCTTTATTACAGTCAGCACCACCTTCGATCCATTCATCTCAGTCTTCTATTAGCCTTTTTGATATGGATGTGGATCGTGTGGTGCAGAAGCTGTTACAGGCTCCGGCCTTTGCAAAATTTTTATCAGCTTCGACCCAAGTGGCTTCGGAGCCAAAGACCCTTATGCCAGCTACAACTCTTCCTCCTCTGATTCATACTGGTCCTTTGGAGCAGGAGGAGTCAGACTAGTTGATTGTGGAGCCTTTGGAGCCGACACCTGCTCCAGTGTTCTCAGTTCCATTTACTCTGATGTCCTTGGTGCCGATCGAGGACTCTAGGAGCTGACACTCTCTGGTCGGGTCTGGGGAGGATTGTCAGACCAACTTATCGGTTCCAACCCTGCCTCTCGGGGCTTCAGCTTGGATGAGCTTGGCTCCTACCTTGGGCTCGTAGCCCACTGTCCCAGTGTCGGGGTTATCAAAGGTTTCCTTGGATCCATCTGTCCCCTCACATCGGAGCAGGGGTGCCTTCAAAGCCATGAAGAAAGTTATGTCTCCTAAGACATCCTCATCTTCAGGTCTGGCTTCTTCCTCCCCTAAAGCACCCGGGTCTGCTTCTGCTTCACAGATCCTGGCAAAGCATAGAGATCCAGAGCCTCAGGAAGCCCCACTGGGTGGCCCATGCTCTTCCAAGACCTCACCAGAAGCTTCCACTGATGAGGTTCCCAGGAAGAGAGTTTGTAAGAGGAAACATCTAGACTCCCCACAGAAGTCCCTGACATCTGATACTGACTTGGATGATTCAGAAGGGTCCCCATGGTCCCCCTCTGAGGATATCTCATTTGCTGAGATACTAGAAATCCTTAGGCAGAGGGGTGACTGGCAGTCCAAAAATCCTACTGAAGACGAGTCAGTTCTCCTGAAGGCTTTCAGGTCTCAGCCCTCTACCTCTTGGGTGTCTCCTCCCTTTAATGAACTGATGCAGCTGGTCTCACGAAGGGTGTGGGAGTCACCGAACACCATGGAGCCTGTCCCTAGGAGGCCTAATAAACTTATCTCCACTCCCCAAGACAAATGCTTTCTGACCAAGGGTGTGCCAGTTGATGCCATGGTGGTGGTGGCAGCCACCAAAAAGGAAATTAAAGAAACTTCCTCTTCTATCCATCCTCCTAACAGAGATTCCAAGATCATGGATAGATATGGGAAGCGCCGCTCGCTCAACTACCTAACCCATTTCACGAGACTGCAAAGAGATCTCCTTAAAGAGCAGGGAGATACTCTTCAGGGTACAGTAGCTGCAGGAGCATCAGACAAAGTTGCCTCCCAGCTTAATACCCTCAACTCCATTGTTAATTCGTCCATGCACCTCATTTTGTATGCAGCTGATGGAATGAGCAAGGCAGCGGGTACAGGAATTGCTCTTAGGAGACACTCCTGGATGTGCTTGTGTTCCTTTGCGGAGCCCTTCAAGTCATCCTTTGTCAATACCCATTTTGATGGCTTATCCATTTTTGGGCCCAAAGTTAAGGAAACTTTGACCAGGTCTGAGCAGGAAGGAAAGACTCTGTCGTCGGAGTCCATTTTTCCACCCATACCAGACCCTAGCCCAAGGGTCAAAGGGGAGGGGAAAATGTGGTTCCAGAAAGCCCAAGGAGCCTTTCAGGATTCACATGGTGAATCCCCCTCCAGGGGCAGAGGAGGGGGCAATAATGGAAGACGCCGCCCTCACGGGCAAAGGGGGTCCACATAACCAGAGCAAAAGAGGTCACTTCTTTGGGAAGACCTACTAGAGCTCCTGCAAGGAGGCCCAACTGTCCTACTCAGGAGGCAGTCGGGGGTCACTTATCTTTGTACCCAGATGCCTGGCTCAAAATAACAAATGACAACTGGGTACAAAGTATCATTTCCAGAGGATACTTCATTCCTTTCACCACATCCCCTCCACCGACAAGAAAAATCCCGGATATTCCACCCAGTTACCGGGAATTAGCAACAGTAGAGGTCCATACATTGCTAATAAAAAGAGTCATTAAACCAGTCCCAGCAGACCAGACAGGATCCGGAACTTACTCAAGATTCTTTTTAGTTCCAGAAAAAACAGGGGACTGGAGACCTATATTGGACCTCAGCAGGCTAAACAAATCTGTCAAAAAAAGAGAAATTTTGGATGGTCATGCTTCAGTCGATAGTTCCCTTCTTAGGGAAAGACAATTGGATGTGCTCGATAGATCTTCAGGATGTGTACAACCACATAAAAATGGCCAGACCATCCAGGGATCATCTGCGCTTCCAGCTGGGAGCCACTCATTACCAGTTTTGAGCCCTGCCCTTTGGTCTCACTACAGCCCCCAGAGTGTTCACCAAATGCATGGCAGTGGTCACGGCTCACCTGAGACTTTTAGGATTCCAGGTGTTTCCGTACCTAGATGATTGGCTCCTCTCTGCCACCACCAGGCATCAATTCATTCAAGCCAGGGACTCCACTCTGTCACTCTGCAGCCAGCTGGGCATCACAATAAACTCAGAAAAAGCTGCCTTGTCGCCATCGCAACATACTGTTTTTATCAGAGCAGAACTGGACATTACCATCACCACGCTAAGACTTCCAATAGAAAGAGTCTTACTACTCCATCAGCAGGTCTGCATTTTGATATCCAAAAACAAGGCTCCAGTATCAGAAGTTTTGGCAGACAGACTGAACAGAGCCTGAGCAGACCAGCATGAGTGGCTGCTCAAGGCAGTGATGTTACAGTATTTAGTCCAGTTGTGGGAAGCATTTAATAGATCTGCTCTCCTCCTTTTAGAACAGACAGCTGGAGAAGTTCTGTTCCAGACACCCTTGCAGCCATGCTTGGAGGACAAACTCTTTCTAGTTCCCTGGTGTTGGACTATTCTTGTCAGAGTTTCCACCCTTTCCAGTGATTCACAAGGTACTTCTGAAAGTTCAAAAACAAATGCCAAAGACCATTGTGGTGACCCATGTTGGTCCAGGTAATATGGGTTCTCCCTGTTTAGGTTCTTCCTGTTTATGGAATTGGTCAAAACAATTGCCACAGACTTCCTCATATGTTGGACCAGCTCACACATTCTCAGGAGTGAGTGGTGCACCCCAATTTGGAGAAACTTCTCTTGATAGCTTGGGTGATTGTATATTTTCTCCATTTAGGCACTTGTTTCTTGAGAATGTGCAGCAGGTGTTAAAGGAGAACAGAAAAATCTGCTATTAGAAAATCTTATGTTTACAAATGAATAAGGTTTACTAACTGGACCCTAAATGGAAACAGAGGGTCCATTGTGGTTAATAACCCTCTGGTCTTGAAATAGTTGTGTGAGCTTCTTCAGGATGGCTTAGCATAATCAATGAAGATGCATTTAGTGGCCATCTCCACAGTGGTGTAGATACAGTTTGTGCCACCCAGGGCTGTCTTTGAGTTTGCCCTCCCCTCACAAAATCATAGTCAGATGGGCTGCCCCATACACAATCCTCCCCCCTGCAACCATTCCACTGTTCCATTACTTGGCTATTTCTCCTTTTTACCATAAACACTGTAATATGCATACTTCTTTATGCTTTACTTCTACAATGGTTATTTGGATTTCATTTAAAAACTTTTATTTTAAATGTTATAACAGAAATACTAATAGACATCTGCTAAAAAAAGCAATACAGTCTCACAATGAAAACACACTTAGCATTAAAAATTATTTGCCCTTGAAGCTCAGATTCATTGAAACTGCATTAAAACCCACATTCAAAGAAAATGCATCTGGCCAGTAGTGGATAAAGTTTACCTTTGGGCTGTTTTCAAATCTTAGGCGCCTTGCACACATATTTAGGACCATGCAAACATACATGAATGCTTTGATTCACCTTCCTGGTTATATTAAATTATATTCCTTGTATAATACAGCACACTTGTTAGAGTGTGTTTTAAATTGTTTTAAACATTTAAACATTCCAGTAAGCAGTGAAACAAAATGCATGAATCAATAATGTCTAAACTGCTCAGTTCAGAACATTTCCATCATAAAAGTCTACCCAAACTTCTGTTGTTACAATCCACCAATATCAGTAAATATGCACAATCTCTGCAGAAGTAAAAGTCTTCTAAATAATTATACATTAAAAAGATTTGTAACTAATGAAGAGGTTGCCACTAGCAAACTACTTTATATTTCATTGTTTCATCTACAAATAAAGTGCCTACTCCCCTTGAAGAATAAATTGCTTATGTTACATTAAAAAAATGATAAGCTAGTAATATTGCAATAGGGACTGGAAGGCAAACTGATAACAGGTTCATAGTTACTAGGTATCTTCTCCAACGAAGGACATTCTCAGGACTGCAGCATCCACCCCCTTTAAAGTACAACCCAGTACAGTATCAGCAATCCATCTACATACTGTGGGAGTAGAACCCACAGCCTTCTGCATCAAAAGTAAGTATACTACCTGTTATGCTACTAAAAATGCAAACAGAGTTGGCATAAGCATCACTAAACTTCTCTTCTCCTCAAGCTCTCAGCTGCCTGTAAAATCCACTTGACACTCAACTATATCTTTTAACTTTGCAGCACAAGAAATCTGGAAAGAGACAACATTTATGTGGGGAGAGCAAAGGCCCAAAACCAGGGACACATTTTAAACATTGCTTGTATAATCTTAGAAAGTTGCTAAAATAAAATGTTTTATGTTACCATGCATCTCCTGAAATATAGCCATTTAAGTTTCAGTCTTCATATCATTATTTAGTGAATTCAGTGCTCACTGATTTTCCAGAAAACCACAATTAAGAGAAATAGACTAAAAGTGTCAGCAAAAGTCTGAAGTCCGTAAACTGAAGAAACACATGCATTTCCCGTAGTTGCAAAAGGCTGAAGTCTGTGAACTGAACAAACACACACAATTTCCGTGATCTGAATCTGAACACACATACACGTTACTTTGTGAAGCAGCAGCAAAACTCTGAACTGAACATTAACAGCAATCAGCAGCAAAAGTCTGAAGTCTATAAACTGAACAAGCACACATTCTCCGTAGTGGCAATAATAAGAAGCTGTACTGTTAAAACTGCATGCGGACAGGAAGAGCTGTACTGTTGAAATTGTGCGCGGACAGGAAGAATGCACAGACATGATGCATGGGACTGTTCTTAAAGAACACCCCATTTAAAAAACAGTTATTTAATAAAGGTGAAAACAGTTATTTAATAAAGGTGATATTTAGTCCCAAAAGTGCCGCCCAAAGCAGACCGCCTCTCTCACCCCCCCCTCTAGCTACGCCACTGTGTCTCTACTTGTCTGCTAATGGATCCCCCTCTTCCTTTACTTCTTCTTTTTGGGTAAAATAGTTTATGAAAGGAGTATTGCATATGAGACACCCTCACAAGCAAATCTGTCCTTCATGGGATCTCAACTATGTTCTTGAAGAGTTGACCTTACCAACTTTTGAAATAGAAGCTCATGCTGATTTTAAGTTCTTAATGTGGAAAACTGTCTTGCTTATTACTCTGACATTTGCATGGTGACTTTCTGAGCTCCAAGCTGCCATGGTGGGACAGCCTTACCTGATTTTCCACAAGGATAGGATTGTGTTATGCACTTATCCTTTTTCAGGATAAAAGTGGTTTCAGTCCTCACTTTCTATCAGTTATCTGTCTTTATATATCTATATGTATATATATATATATATATATATATATATATATATATATATATATATATATATATACACACACACACACACACACACACACACACACACACACACACACACACATATATCTATATATATCCATTCATATCTATCTATCTATATATATATATATATATATATATATATATATATATATATATTCTTATTTTGGCTGTTCCCGATAGGGCTTGTCACAGTGGCTCATCTGTTTCCATTTCTTCTTATCCTCTGCATCTTGCTCTGTCACCCCAACCACCTGCATGTCCTCTCTCACCACATCCATAAACCTTATCTTAGGCCTTCCTCTTTTCCTCATACCTGGCAGCTTCAGCCTTAGCATCCTTTTACCCAGCATCCTCAGCACATGTCCAAACCAATGCAATCTTGCCTCTCTGGCATTGTCTACAAATCATCCAACCTGAGCTGACCCTTTAATATACTGATTCCTAATCCTGTCCATCCTCATCACATAACATCTTTAAATCTGCTATCTCCAGCTCTGACTCCTGTCTTTTCATCAGTGCCACCATCTCCAACCCATATAACATAGCTGGTCTCACTACCCTCTTGTAGACCTTTCCTTTCACTCTTACTAGTACCTGTCTGTCAAAAATCACTCCTGACACTCTTCTCAACCCACTCCACCCTGCCTGTACTCTCTTTTTTAACATTCTTCCACATTCACCATTGAACTGTTGATTCCAAGTATAAACTCATCCATCTTTGTCACTCTACTCCTTACCTCACCATTCCTCTATCCTCCCTCTCATTCACACACATATATTCTGTCTTAGTCCTGCTGACCTTCATTCCTCTCCTTTCTAGATCATATCTCCACCTCTCCAGGGTCTCCACAACCTGTTCCCTACTCTCACTACAGATCAGAATTTCATCCGCAAACATCATAGCCCATGGGGACTCTGTCTGGTCTCATCTGTCAATCTGTCCATCACCATTACAAATAAGAAAGGGCTCAGAGCTGATCCTTGATGTAATCCCACCTCTACCTTCAATGCATCCGTCACTTCTACAGCAGACCTCACCACTGTTACACTATCCTCATACATATCCTGTACCACTGTTACATACTTCTCTGCCTCACCTGACTTCCTATTACGATACCACAACTCCTCTCTAGATACCCTGTCATATGCTTTCTCTAAGTTCACAAAGACACAATGCAACTCCTTCTGACCTCCTCTATACTTCTCCATCAGCACCCTCAGAGCAAACACCGCATCTGTAGTGCATCGTTCATGGCATGAAACCATACTGCTGCTCACTAATCATCACCTCCCTTCTTAATATAGCTTCCAGTACTCTTTCCCATAACTTCATGCTGTGACTGATCAGTTGTATCCCTCTATAGTTAAAACAGGTCTACACATCATCCTTATTCTTAAAAATCTATGCAAAAATACTTCTTCACTCCACAGGCATCCTCTCAGCATGTTATGTATTATATGTGTTATATAAACATGCTATTTATATATCATGTATATATATTATATAAATAAACTGCAGCTTTGGAGAACCAGACAAACTTTCCGTAACCTGGATGCACTATAAATAATTTTGTCTGGCTTAATTGATGCACAATTATTTGAAGGCAAAACATTTAAAACCTTGGGAGACTGAGAATCAAAACATCAACTCTGCCAACACTGCAAATACATTTTTGTTTTTGAATCTCCAAACAAAATAATTTGTTGAAATGGACAAATAAAATGATCTCTGTAAACCTTATGCACTTCAAACAATGTTTAAAAAAGCAAAGTTGGAAACTAAACACAAATTGCAAACTTTTTCATATAGCACCTTGTTCAACAAAAAGATATTCAATTTTTCATCAACTTATTTACTTTATTGACTTATAATTTGGTAATTTCAGCAAAGCCCCTATCAGTACTTAGTTGCCATATATCTTGCAATGTGCATAACTAAAATGGCACCAGTTTCATCAGGTTTAGTGACTTTCATATTATGCCCAGAAACTGTTGTTCATGAAGTAGTGAGAGTTTTTTTTTCTTTACCTATTAAATTATAAAGCATAGATTTGCATGTTCTAATAACACATTCTTATTTCAGCTTTTAACACTAGTTCAAATACCTCTAAACATGGATACTATTGCAGGGAGGGATTTACTAGTTTTCTAAAACATTCATAAATTCAAATGCACTGTAACAGAGGTTCGTTATTGACAAAGAAATCTAGACTGAATTGGCTAATAAACAAAGTTAGTAATCTAGGGATTGGGAAGGGACAAAAAAATCAGAGACAATTTTTTATTAATATTAGTCTAATTCACTGTTGGAAGCATAATTCAATACTTCCAATGACTGTTCTGTTGTGGATGACTTTTTTGTTGTTCTGGACATTGCTGCAAGTACCTGTATTTCTATCCAATCTCTCTTGGCATTGCCAGTGCATGAAAACTGAAAAGCTTTAGTCCTGTGACGAATGATTGCCTTACTTGCTTCATTACCTGACTGATGGAATAACTCATATTTGGATATGTATGCTAATGGCCCTATTTTTGGTGTAGATGTGGTGACCTCCAATGTGATATTTTCATCCATCATTGGCTGATCCAAAAAACAAATGATACAATTAAATGCAGAAGCCAGGGAAATGTTACTACTGACTACTTCATTGAGCTGGGGCAGTTACTGAAAGGAATGACATCATGTAAATAGGGTTACCACCTGTTTACATTTCCAAAGTTGGACACAGATGGTGTGGTCAAACAAGTGATGTTTTTCAACTTGCCCTATCTGTCCACATATTTGTACTATGTTTTTATAGGGTCACACTATATGAACTAAAATTGAATTTTTTACTTAGTTAATATGTTGTTGTTTTGTATTAGGTTTTGTAATAACTTTATTTAACTATAACCATATTATGTCAAAGGGGAGCTATTTTACCTGGAACACAGCTCTGCTTTGCTTGTCCTTTCAAGTCAACCAGCTCACATTAGAACATTGCAAGATCACAGAGCAGATATTTTGCAATGTGCAATGTGGAAGCAAAACTGTGGTACTCAAGGATGACTGAGGTTTTACATCAACATTATGCATTTTTTTGAAAAATAAGAAATATAAATCTGTAGTGACTAGCTGTACTGATTGTGCTTTCTGCAGAATTCTGGACAGTTGAGAGGAATGGTGCGAGACAAAAGCAATGAGAGAAGTAAATATTATTATTATTGTTGCTTAACAATGATGTTGGCAGTGATCAACCAGATATTTTTTTGCAAAATTTATGGCTTTTTGAATTATGTGGAGCAACCTGGAATACTTTAATGTGTGTCAACTTGTCCATGGTGCAAAGATGAAATATATTACATAGGCATCAGACATCGTGGTTATAACTGCTAGGTGGAGCTTGGGATTGGCTGGATGAAAGTGACTCACTGTCCCTCTCGTCATTTGTTCAGTTTTAAGAAGTTGCTGTCGGGCTTTGTAGGACGAGAGAACATTTGTGAGAAGGAAGATGAACTACTTAACTGAACACCTGATATGCACAGACAGAGTGCATTTAATTGTTGAGGCTGTCTATGGAAGAAAATGTCTGGCTTGCTGCGGTCTCTCTAGCCAAACACCAAGGAAGTAAAAGAAAAAACTGGGTAGCACACATAATATCAACAATATCAAATTCTGAAGGCATACCTACACACCTGCACCTGTTCTAATAGTAACAGGCATTAAAGGAATCATGGATCATCATCCTGTCTATACCCGTTTGCTTATCTATAACCTGACTTTTGAGAAAAAGAAATCTCACCTTGAGTACTGCTGTAGCCTTTTGAACATTTCAGTATTTAAAAACAGAAACTGAAATCACATCTCAGTACAAAAGTATCTTACAGTACACTATCAAACATATGCAAATTATTTTACTTTTTCAGTTTAAAAATATATATTGTATATTATATAAAAATATATTTTGCATATGAGTTTAGGTCATGCAGAACAGGCTGGTTCCATCTAATGCTGGAATAAAAGTATGTCATCACCAGTTCTGCTTTTATCAACCCTCAATGCAGTGGTTTCTTACTTCAGTCAATTTGTTCTAGAGCAGAAAAAAAAAGCATTTTGCAAATGCATTTTATGTAGGTATTGACCCTAGCAATAACAGGGTATGGTGTGGGCAGATCTAGACAATCTTTGAAAACCTTTTGTCAATTTTCCTTATTGATAACTCTGTTTTGCTACACACATCTTTAAGAAGGGGCTTTTTACTGAGTAGTCATGAAAAAGATCATCTTCATCCATCTCGTGTAGACTGAAAACTATGGTCACATTTAGTAAGCCAGCAAATGTAAAAGATTCATTCAGAGCAATGTTTGATAGATTAAACATGTACTTTCAGGAACAGGATACAAACTCTATGTAACTTGGTGGATGAAGTGCTGTTCAAGGACTTCTTAGACCCTCTAAGTTTTCCTCTAAAGAAAGAAAATTCAATTCTAGTATGAAGCTTAGTTTTAATGGAGGCCATGACAGAAAAGGTTTCCATAGCAGACAGTGATGTTTTCTCAAATATGCATATATCTTTATCGAAGTCAACCAGAGCTACGTTAAAAGAGTGCAAATAATACCCGCTAACATTTGCAGTGTATCTTTTCCATGTTCATTTTCTGCAAAATGCTGCCATATCTGATATAGGGTCTCCACATCATATATGAAATGTACTGCAGCTTTCTTTGCTGCATTGTGAAAGATGTGGGCACAGCAGTCAGTATTCTGGAGTGAAGGCCACTTTTCCCTTAATCGTGTATATGCTCCAGATTTCTTGCCATTGTTCACACTTGCATTATCAGTACTATATGCTGATACAGAGGTCCATGGCAAGCAGTACTTTTCCAGATTACCTAAGGTTTGTTGTGTCGTGGCTTAAGCAGATGCATCTTCATCCTCATAAAAATCCAAACACCCATTCCCAACTCCTTCACCCTTCAAAAAGTACTGGATAACAACTTGAAGTAATTTTATATTTCAATGGAAATAATTTTATATTTTCCTTATTAAAAGATGATGTCAGCAGTTCTGTGATGTTTCAAAGTCCCAAAACTGGTAAAATTAGTGCAGGCTATGTACAAGAACCAGATGACAAGTGTGAACAGTTCGGACTCAAGTGTTCCCAGTGGGAGTGAGCTTGCATCAGGATTCATCTCTGAGCACACATCTCTGTTCATACTGGTGATGGACTACATTATCAAACAGGTAGGAGGGACAGATCAGCAAAGTTGTTGTATGCAGACTCTGAATAAAAACGTCAGCAAATTATAGGAGAATGGAATGCAATATTGAAGACACACGGGATGAAACTGAGTACAGACAAGACATGTAAAAGCAGCAAATAGGGGAAATCAGAAGAAGCTGAGAATTAAATAGAAAGGAAAATAGTGGAACAGGTTAACAGCTTCATGTTCCTGGGAAGGGTTGTTGAAGAGAAAGGAAGTCTGAAAGAGAAGGTCAAAGCTAGAATCAGAAGAGCTACAGACAAATGGCACACTGTGTCAGGGCTAATGTACGATAGAAGAATGCTAAAGAAATTAAAGAATACGGTGAAAAAATAGTGGAGTGACCAGTACTACTGTATGGGACATAAATCTGGGCATTGAAGGCAGAACAGTTAAGGAAGCTAGAGGTGATGGAGATGAAGTGCCTGAGACAGACAAAGAAATGAGGACATAAGAGCAGAAGCCGAAATAGCACCAATAGCAGAGAAGGTCAAAGAGAACAGATTGCAATGGTTTGGGTACATGTGCAGGAAAGCAGAAGACAATTTGGTGAAGAAGATTTTGGATAAATATAAAGAAGGTGAGAAGAAACAAGGACATCCAACAAAGAGAGGGAAAAATTGTGTGAGAGATCTGTGACAGTCGTGTGTGATGGTCAAAGAAGGTAGAAGAGTGGCATCGGATCAAGAGAAAGAGATGGTGACAGTTGACATGACATCCCAAGCCCATGTAAAAAATGGGAAAAGGGGGGCTGTTGATGATGATGATAATGATCAGAAGCATCTAATGCTATAGTTACTGCAGATCCAGGCTTTTGCAGGTCGTCTAGTAGGCATTTTGCAAAGTTTGGCCTAAAAACATTTCTGACCATGGCTTCAGCCTTCATGCTTCCACAAAGGTGTTTTTTTTTTGCTATGTCTGAGTATGTCTATGTAAGCATACACCTGACTAGCCAATTTTTGTCCACTGTCCAAACTGTTAAAGGAAATTGTATTTTTCACTTAGTGGGATTCTTCAGCTGCTTCAGATACAATCAAATTCAGCTCTTGTCTATCAAGATTTGGATTTCTGGTCTACTTTGTCAAAGGATGACTAGTTTGACCTACAGGACAGTACTCTAGTGTTGTTCATTTGGCCATGTCTTGTCAGTTCATATTTTACAGTATGAGTTACCAGGATTTCTCATCTGCTTTATCTACAGAATGCTTTCATTGCATTTTTCTACTCAGCCACACACTATCTTCCAGATATTCTGCCACTTGCAGTTTCTCTTTTAGATGGTCTGAGTTGTAGGTGGCGCTATTCTTGAAAGATGTGACAATCTATCACCCAAGGAAAAATATGCAGAGTTAATAAGTATAAAATTATTAATTGGTATCTATTTTATATCATTAATAAACTACACAAACATATCAACTGACCAAATCTGCATGCAGGCTCACCATTTTGCTGATCTCTGAATCTGGAGTCTGATTTGTTATTTCCTTTTGTCCACCACTGCCAGTTTGCTGTTACCTGACTGAAAATGAAACCTAAAAGACCCAATTAAAACTGTAACAGTAAACTAGTCTACCAGTAATACCTGACTAATAAATTAACTTAGTCAAGTATAACAGCAAGGCTATTGCTTGCTCAGTAAATATTTACTTAATTGTTACTAACCATATAAACAAAGCAACTCACCACAAACTATAACAGCAATGGTCCTACTGCCTGCAGGGTCCACCAATTTTCTAAACAGATATAGATATTTCATGAACATTAAGTACATGCTGTGAAAAAAGTGTGCAAACAGCAGCATTGTTCAGCAAAATATCATTTTTACAGTGATTGCTCAATTCAGTCTTTACATCAGTACTATAATACAAAGAATCTGTGTTTTATATTTTATACATTTTCACAAACAACATTTTCTGTTTCATATTTTAGAAAATTTGTTGCCTAGATATATGTCAGCAGCCCATTTTTATTCAATGTTTTGCTAGACTGTCACATTTCAGAAAGAAATTTGAGTGTTCCTTGTTGATTGTTTACTCAGATATAAAGAAATATGATGATATGATGATGTCTATTTAAGCCCAGAATTGTGGAAAATAGAAGAAAGAAGCTGTGTATGTAACCCGGTGATCCACCATAGTTTGAGTGCTACCTGTATGCATCTCAGTGATCCAGTATAGTGTGCATGGTTTGGATGCTACCTGTATGCACCCTGGTGATCCAGTATGGTGTACATAGTTTGGATGCTGCCTATATGCATCACAGAGATCCATTATAGTGTGCATGGTTTAGATGCTGCCTGTATGGACCCCATAATTCAGTATAGTGTGCAGGTTTGGATGCTGCCTGCATGCACCTTGGTGATCCAGTATAGTGTGCATGGTTTGGATGCTGAACAGCCAGGGAAGAGGGAGAGAGTGGGAGGCTTAGGCTGCCCACTTGGGAGGGGAGGAAGAGGGTTTCTTCAGTATAGTTAACTTCTTCCATCCAAGCAGACACCATGGCCAAAGATAAGTGGACATGGGCTTAGTAATCCTAAGACCATAATGGTAGCTGTCATAGACATGTGTCAGAAGTTGGATATTTGCAATGAGGAGGCAACAGAATACCCCTCCCCTCCATGGTGAAATGGGCACTCACATTACTTCCACTGCCACTGGTGGGTAACAGTGTACCAGCATCTGATGCAGGCCTACCTGATGCAGATATTGGAAGTAGGGCAGGAGGAGCAGAGGTGACTCTGGCAGGCTGAGACCCAGATGTGCTGGGTGACTCTGATGATGGTGATGGCAGTACTACTGCCACCAGTGAGAGGGTGCAAGTCGTACAGGAGTGGTTGGTTCTGGTCTGTGTGCTACTGCATATAATAGTAACAAAAAGTGTAGGAATCAAGGGAGTGGGGAATAGCAGAAATAATGAAAGTGCATTCTTAAGTATTTCTTCATAATTCATTGGATCATAGCATCATAGGAAGTTACTGGGCTATTGGCCTTGAGGTCCTCACAAGTCTAGCCAAGAATTTAGCCCATGTTCCGACAAGTCTGCACCTGATGCCCCTATCCAGCAGGGACACAGGTGGAATCCCCAGGTGTATTTTCTGTTCCCCATGCAGTTATCCAGGTTGTGCTTAAAAAGGGTTAATGAGGTACTTTGTTTGAGGTGGAGTGGGGTCTATTGCACAGAAGGGACAGTCTCTGGGACACAAATCTGTCTCTCCAACAAGTCTTATTGATGTTACAGACCAGGCTGAGGTCATGTGTGTGGGTTACTTGAGTGGAGCTTGACTTTCAGATATGCAGCAGTCCCATCAAGGAGCGGTCTGAGATTGCTTTGTATGCCAGACAGAGGTCACCTCTGAGGAGTCTGTATGAGACTGAGTAGAGGGACAGGGCATTTAGCCTATCTGTGTAGGACAGATGTTTGAGGCCTTGGATTCTCCTGGTGATGAACCTCTGTGGTCTTTCCAGCTGCTGCATGTGCTTTGTGAGGTACATGCCGAAAGGTGTGTTGTACTTAATAATGGGTCTTATAAGGGAAGAATACAGGGATGTTATGACCTTCTTGTCACTAGATGACATACCCTTCCTAATGAGGTGGGCCATGTAGAAAGCATTCTGTACAGTGAAGGCAATATAGTGGCAAAAGTCAGTTTGCTATCCTGACCTCATGACTGATTGCGTGATTAGGACCTTGTTATTAGTGTGACAATTTGTGGGGACATCACTCTCCCCATAGGGGATGATGATGCATTTTTTGGCATTCAGTTTGAGGCCATGTTTCTGGCACCATTCATTTGTTTGGGTGAGACCCTCTTGGAGGATGTCCACATCACTAGAGGAATTGATGACAATGCCCAGCTTGCAGTCATCTGCAAAACTGGTCAGCTAAAGTCCTGGTTTTGGCTTGCACCTCATCAAAGTATATCCCAAACAATATAGGTCCCAAGACCAATTCCTGGGGTGCACTGCTTGTTACAGGTCAACTGCTTGAGGTGGCTTCCCCTAGTTTGACTCTGTGAGTTCTATCAGTGAGCCAGTTTGCTGCCTATCTGGTAACATATGGATTGATGCCTAGTTGAGAGAGTTTGTCTATTATACCCGAGTGTGGAATAGTATTGGAGACTTTGGCCAAGACAAGGAAGGCGTTGTGCACCATCTTCCCCTCTTCCATGGGTTTGGTGACTAGCTCAAAGAAGTTGACCAAATGTAACAGGCATGACCTACCCTTGATGAAACCAAACTGTGTGGGATTGAGTGTTTGGAGGTTTCCAGTATCCTTGTTAATGAGGTCCATGATAATCCATTCTATGACCTTGCAGATCAGACTAGTTAGGCTGATGGGTCTGTAATTTCCTGGATTGTTGGGCACTCCACCTTTGTGCAAAGTGATGACAACGGCTGTCATCCACTTGACTGGGATGAAGCTGGTACTCAGGCTTTGGTTGAATAGGGTGCCTAATGGTGCTGCAAGTTCCTGCTGGAGTTCATGTAGAATACAGCCTAGGATGTTATCGGGTCCCATGGAGGCTGTATTTTTTTGCCTTTGAGAGGGCAGTGATGACTTGCTTCCTAGAGATAAGGGGTGGGGGCTGGTGTTGAGGATGTCCTGACTTACTGATTGGGGGGACATACGGGTGAAGTTTTTGCGGAACCTGTCTGCCAGCAGGTTGGCTTTATTTACAGGATTTGTGTATGTGGTGTCCTTGACCACAACTTCTGAGCAGATCCGAGTGCTTCCTTTGAGATTGCAGACATATACAAAGAAGGCCTTATGATCATCTTTAGTAGATGTTGCCAGTTTGGAGGGTGGCCACAGTGGTGCAGCGGTTAGCATTACCGCCTCCCGGTAAGAGGTTCTCCGGTTCGATCCTTGGCTGGGGTGCCTTCTGTGTGGAGTCTGCATGCCCTCCCTGTGGTTGCATGGGTTTCCTCCGGGTGCTCCGGTTTCCTCCCACATCCCAAAGACATGCTGTAGGTGGATTGGACACTCTAAATTGGCCCTAGGTGTGAGTATGTGCATGTGTGTACCTTCTGTGGAAGGTTGGGTGCCGGGCTTATAACTCGACACTGTAAACCTCCACTGCCAATCATGAGCAGACAGGTGATCTGCTGTGGTGACCCCTAACCAGGGAAAAGCTGAAAGAAGAAGAAGATGTTGCCAGTTTGGTCTCAAAGTTTGGTTTGGAGGGTTTCACTAATGCTCTTATTTGCTTGTTCAGGCTAAAGAAAGATTTCTTCCAATTAGGCACATGCTCCTTCTTGGTCCTGGACAGCAATGTTTTCCTTTTATTATAGAGTTTATTTATTGCAGATGTCCACCATACAGATTTACTCTTCCTTGAGGAGGAGGATTTTGTCCTGTTTGAGATTCCTGATTCCATGCAGCTATATAAATGCTTATCTTGTACTTTGGTGTAGGTTTGGACATTTGTGCAAGTTCCTGTGAAGGGGAAGGGTGCTGTGAAGCTCTTTATACCTTCCCTCAGGTGGCTGTAATCTGTTTTAGAGTTTCTGTTTGACCCTAGCTGGGGGGAGGTTGGGGGAGATGGTGACTTTGAAAGCGACCACTTTGTGGTCAGATCTTACCAAGGAGGATGACACTGTAGGGATGCTGCAGTGGTTACTCATGCTGGTTAATACCAAGTCCAAGATATTATCATCTATTGTTGGAGTGTTGACCAGCTGGTCCAAGGCATTTGCATTGACAAAATCAAGGAATCTCTGGGCATTTGTGTTTTGGCATGAGTAGCTCTTCCAGTCTATGGTTGGATAGTTAAAGTCACCCTGGATCAGGGTATAGGGTTGAATTTTGATAGATTCGAAGAGGTCCAGAAAGGTGGATTGGGCATCTTGAGTCAAAGTTGCAGGCCTGTAGCTAGCTATAATTAGATTATGGGTCTTGTCAATGGATAACTGCACCTGGAGTGTCTTCTGTGTGTAACTGAATGAAATTAATTGTCTAGTAACAGGACCAAAACATTTATTTTAAAATGTAAAACACTCTATTAAAAATTTTTATTAGTTTAACTATTTTCAACAGTTAAAATTGGGCCATGACAGCAGCAGTGTTTTTCTGTTTTGTTTTGTTTTTTCGGGGCAGGGGATTGAACCTACAGACATCCCAACAATCTCAGGGATTGGCATGCAGAATCAAAAGTCTAACTTCATACAGTTATACTAATTCCAGTACTGGTTGCCAGTATTTTGAGATGTTATCCTGCTCTATAAATGAAATTTACCATATTCTATTGCCACTCTTCACTATGCAAACTGAAACTTCTTTCACAATAGAACTAATACTTATCCCAGCACTCTCTTAATTGCACAAGTCAGTCTTGATGCAACTCTGTCTTTCTTTTGATGTGTTCAGGGGGTGGAGATATAAAAATGCCTTAATGAAACATTTGATGGTGGCATGCATTGGCAGATTATGTGTTTTGCTGCAAGATCATAGGATCATAGGAGGTTACTTGGTTAACTACCCCAGGGCCTTTACAATCCTATACAAATTCAATCCATGTTTCCAAAGGTGTCCCATTCAAGCAGACACTAAAATCAGCACCTATTGCCCCTATCCAAGAGGGATACAGGTGGAACCCCCATTTTGAATTTCCAATTACCAATCCAGTTGTCCAAATTACTCTTAAATAGGGCCAACAAGGAGCTTTGTTTAACAGGAATAGGAAGCTTGTTCCAAAAGTGGGGCAACCTCTATTAGACAAATCTGTCTCTCCAGCAAGTTCTGTTGATATCACAAACCGGGTTAAGGTCCTTTCAGTGAGTGACCTGTGTGCCATTTAACTTGGGAATGTGCAACCTTTCCATTAAAACTGGGTCAGAGATTGCTCTGTATGCAAGGCACAGGTCACATCTGAGCAGTCTGTATGAGACAGACTAAAGTGACAATGATTTCAATCATCTGCATAAGTCAGATCTTGAAGACCCTGAGTTTTCCTTGTAAGGAACCTTTGTGCTCTCTGCAAATGCTGCAGATATTTGGAAAGGAACAAACCAAAGGGAGCATTGTACTTTATTATTGACCTGATGAGGGAAGAGTACAGGGGCTTCTTGAGGCAATGCCCTTACTTATGAGATAAGCAATATAAAATGGCCTTCTTACCACTATGGAGATGTGATGTTAGAAGTTAAGGTTGCTGTTAACCTGTGTGCCCAGATCTCTCACCACTGACTGTGTGCTTAGGGTATTTCTGTTGATGTGGTAGTTTTCAGGAACATCACCCTTGATGAAGAGGATGTTAATGCATATTTTTGCATTATGTTTAAGACCATGACTTTGGCAAAAGTCATTAATCTGTGCAAGGCCTTCTTGCAAGATGTTGACATTGCTAGGGGTTTCAATGATTGCTCCCATTTTGCAGTCATCAGCAAACTTTGTCATCCACAGTCCTTTAGTTTAGCCTGTACTTCGGAGAAGTACATTCCAAACAGTAGTGGTCCCAGAACTGATACCTGTGGAACACCATAGGAAACGGGTCTGCTGGAGGAGGTGGAGTCCCCTATTTTGACAGTATGAGTTCTATCAGTGAGCCAGTTTGCAACCCACCTGACAATATATGGGTTGATACACAACTGGATGAGTTTATCAATGATGCCTGAGTGGGGGGTTTTGTTGAAGGCCTTGGCTAGTCTAGGGAGGCTGTATACAAATATTTGCCCTCATCTAGGGCTTTGGTAACTGTCTCAAAGAAGTCTACCAGATTTAATAGGCATGATCTCCCCTTGACAAAGCCAAAATTGGTGGTGTTGAGCATTTGGAGATTTCCTATATATTTGTTAATTAGGTCCAAGATGATGTACTTAAGAATACTGAGGTGGTGATTGTGCCTTAACTTCAGTCTCCCAACAGCCAAGAAGATCAAGTTTTTGGTAAATTAAGTGACTGTAGTGGAGACAGCACTATTCCCCCATGCCTGGGATGCTAATATCATGGGTGACAGCTTTGGTTAAGTTACTCCAGGCATCAGCCTTATAGTGTGACCCAGTCCTATGAGTGCCTATATGTTTACTGTCTGGCAGCTCCTCACACCATCTCTGTGTTCTAAAAGGAGCACTTCCCTCACCTTCTTCAGCCACAGTTCTCTCACACTCAAAGATGTCAGGAATTATGGCAGGGAATTAACACCTGAATGACTTCTCATATATTTCAGCATTCACGCAACAATGGGCACTGTGATGATGTGAAGTATTGCCAGCTATGCCAGGAGAAGTCAGGCAGTGGATATGTAACATATGCTAGTGTAGCTAGCTGGAGTTTTGTAAAGAATTATATGTCATTTGTATATCAAACTGATTTGTACAGGTGCTTGTGTTGAAAACATATTTGTAAAGTTGCTTGTGTTAAAAAATGTACCTAACAATGGGTCCTGATGGACAAAAAAGAAATACACCTGTATGTCGGACTGTATTGTAACTGTTGAAATGAATATATTATAACAGAGGATACTAGAAGAGAATAGGTTAATCTCAGTCCAGCTAACTTTGAAAAAATAGTCTGAAATTAAATTACCTGGTTTCAGCCGTAAAGATTGTATGTTACAGTTCTGATTGCAACAAAAGGCAAAATGTCTGTGAAAAACCAGGACTAAGAATCCTACTGTAGTGTAAGGATGTAATACCTACCTCGGAAGGGTGGAAGTTTGTAAATGTTTTTATAGCTTCCAGATGCCATAACATATCTTAGCAAAGCTCTATATGTGTGTATGGTAACACATATGTGCTAGATTCTGGTTCATTTTCTAGTAAAGGGGTAGTGTGGGAACCAGAGTTAGATGACCAGATATATGTGATGTCATTCTGTAATCCAGCAGTGAAATTATGTTTTAAAACTAGATGAGACAAATGTCTCAGGACAGTCTGTTTTTGAAACCTGGCAAAGAAGGATCAGTCATCCACTTCATCCTGCTTTGCTTTAGTAAGTAAACAGGGGATAGTAATTCTTTAGATCAGTCAAGAAATATAGTGAGATTAGTTAAGTACTGTTTTTCTGTATCTGTGAGAATCTATCCATCTGTATTCTTTTTAATATTTCCTGTGACTGAAACTCTGGTGTTTAGTATTTTCATGTGCTTTTATTATTTATTATTAAATATATTTAAATTTTTAATTTGTCAGATCTTTTAGATAATATTTTAATCTTTGAAAGTACTTATATTTATTTGGTGACACTGTGGTCACTCCTGTATGTCTTGTAGTATTGGCACAACACTACTCTTTCTATTAGAATTAATTTCACTCAGTATAATTAGGTATTCTTGTAACAACCTTAGAGGAGCTGGCCGGTGGCAGTCTAACTATCTTATAGTCTAGGCATAGCTGATAAATCTGTGAAAGCCTTTCCCAGGTATGTCTGTGTGTGAAAGTCAAATCTCAAAGAGTGTGTGTGTGTGTGCACGTGTGTATGTGTGTGTGTGTGTGTGTGTGTGTGTGTGTGTGTGTGTGTGTGTGTGTGTGTGTGTGTGTGTGTGCCAGCTACTTGGAACAGGGATGTAAAACTCCTTAGTGGTCAGTGTGGTTTCTTATTTGGGGTCTGGAGTGGGAGAGAGTCCAGCCCCGGGACGGGAGTGTGCCCCATGTGTGCTGTTAAGGGACATTGTGCCTGTTGCAGAGAGCTGCATCTGAAAATACTGTGTGTATCCATTTTTGTTCCAAGTGAATGTCCCTCACCATGGTCCATGATGAGGATTGAGGCTCCTTGATTACTGGCCCAGAGAAGTGATGTCACAGGCACCAACGGTCTTTTCATTAGTGATATGGAAGACAAAGAAATAAAATATAGCTACCATATTAATATGGTTCCAATGACACTTTGGGAAACATGGCAGTCCTCCATCTGTATGTTTGCTGATGAGAATAAATGTTCAAAAAGAACTCCATCATCAGGCGGTTAAAGATACCATGATCACTGGTCTGAACCTTCCATCTGCACACTGTGGTACACCACCTGCCATAATTTTGAACAAATGAGCAACATGTGGAGCAGCTAACAATGTACCAACATATTTAATTAGGGAGATCAAAGCAAAGTTAACATGTGTCATGTTACACTTATAATGCTTTTTCTGACGAACTCATATTATTCAGAACAATTTGTCATGGATAGCATTTAAAATAATTGATGTGACTAAAATTTGTTTAAGACCCTTTCAGTGTGTGAAAATGTGAAAAACATGGATCTTTAAAACTTAAACTGAGGAATATCTCTCATAATGAAGTCCTTTTGAGAGGCATGAGCATGACAATTTCTCAGTATCTATCATCTTAGCTTCCTATGATTGCACAGGACTCACTGCAGGTAATCAAGCCTGTGCACTGCATTGTGTAGAACTCAACATGATGTTCATCAGGTTTACTCATCAAGCAAATTGAGTGAATCAGAAACAATGAGATAATTAGCATGTTCACTGCACCTAGAAGTGGCAATCTATACAACAGAAGTGCAAATGAGCCAAAGCTCAGCACTGTCACTGAACTACAGAAGATGGAAATATTGTTTGAATACAGTGGTGTCCTACTGTAAGTACCTTTCCTACATAATACCACTATCTCCTTCAATAAGGGATGTTCTTTTTAGATATATATATATATATATATATATATATATATATATATATATATATATATATATATATATATAAATTTACAAGCAATGGCCAGTGTTCTCTTGTGAAGTGCATTGCTATCTGTTGGGATTTCTAAGACCTATGTGAGGCCACAGTTTTTAATTTCAGTGCGGGTTTCCATACCAACTGTGATATGCTGAAGAAACATGCACACAGATCCAAATTCAATTGCAAGTCCAAGTTTATTGAGACAGAAAATGAGGTAGTACTAGATACCCTCCATCTCCATAGTAGATGGCTCATTGTTTTCACCTCTGCTGACTGGCCCTTCCGTTATTGTACCTGGAATGAAGTTGTCAACAGTGAAAATGTTGTGGGTGATTAGGACAGAAATTATAACATTGTCCACCTCAGAGTGACTAAAATTATCCATGATGCCACCCACAAAGCAAGGGCCATGGCATGGAAATGGAGGCTAAAATGCAGTGGGCTGTGAAACAAAATTTTATGGAGACACAGGAATTCTTGACCTCAGTTAACACTAGTACCACCTCCACAGAGTTCCACTTGCAGTATTGGATGTTGGGACAAAGATGGATAGACTCCCAATATTTTTCACAGATGATTCCCCAACTATGTAGTCCTGCTATTACTATATGCCGCTATTTGTACCTGTTACTTACATTACAGTGTTAAAAGTGCCTGTCTCATTTGTGTCATATATGATGTCAAGGTGCAACATCACTCTGTGCTAGGTATGGACATGGTTATAGCCCAAAATGATATATGTTTATAGTTGTACTTACATTGGTTGCATATTACTTTGGTGGTGAGTAATACTCACACTGGATATGTTTTCTTTGGTGAGTTCACAGCTGAAACTTTGACTGGCACCAGCACTGTGGAACTTTCCCCACCTGATGTTGGAGGATCATTAGCCTCTGATAATGATGGCAGGGTTGAGCTGGCACAATCAGTGGATGCAGTGTGTGTGTGTGTGTGTGTGTGTGTGTGTGTGTGTGTGTGTGTGTGTGTGTGTGTGTGTGTGTGTGTGTGTGTGTGTGTATCATAAAGCATCATAGTCCCTTGCATATACCGCAGTTCAACTTACCCTGGCCCTTCCTAACATTAAGCACCTCATGCTATTTCTGATAATTCCCCCTTAA